>NC_133773.1:47874427-47912282 GCF_003597395.2 Chelonoidis abingdonii
GTAACTGTTGTTCTTCGAGATGTGTTGCTCATATCCATTCCACACCCGCCCTCCTTCCCCTCTGTTGGAGTAGCCGGCAAGAAGGAACTGAGGAGCGGTCGGGCCGGCAGGGGTATCTATCAGGCGCCATGGCGACACCACTCCAGGGGGCGCCCTGCCGGCCCACCGAGTGTTGCTAGGGTAAAAGTCTCCGACGAACGTGCACGCGGCACGCGCACACCTACTGGAATGGATATGAGCAACACATCTCAAAGAACAACAGTTACAAAGGTGAGTAACCTTGTTTTCCGCTCTACTCTGCGCTGATTAGGCCTCAACCTGAGTATTGTGTACAGTTCTGGGCACCGCATTTCAAGAAAGATGTGGAGAAATTGGAGAGGGTCCAGAGAAGAGCAACAAGAATGATTAAAGGTCTTGAGAACATGACCTATGAGGGAAGATTGAAAAAAATGGGTTTGTTTACTCTGGAAAAGAGAAGACTGAAGGGGGACATGATAACATGATAGTACATAAAGGCTTGGCACAAAAAGGAGGGAGAATTTTTTTTTTCTTAACCTCTGACAATAGTTCAAGAAGCAATGGGCTTAAATTGCAGCAAAGGAGGTTTAGGCTGGACATTAGGAAAAATGTCCTAACTGTCATGGTGGTTAAGCACTGGAGTAAATTGCCTAGGAAGGTTGTAGAAGCTCCATCACTGAAGATTTTTAAGAGCAGGTTAGATTCTCTTCAAGCAGATAGCCCCACAAGGGCCATTTGCCAGCACCGTACTTTGGAGAAGTCCCCAGGCACAGCAGAAGATAGAACTGTTTGTATAATTACATTAGCCAATTGCAGGAACTGGTCTATGCGACTGAAAGATAACCATGAGTCAATTTATTTTAAGTTGGATGGTAGAACTCAACAAAAGTGAAAAAGAAATCTGTCAGATCCTCTCTCAAAATTTATATGATTTTTTTTTTTGGTTGCCCCTTTGTTGCAGACTGAAAGACTGAGGAGGGGAGGGAGGAAATAAAGGGCCATATCCTGCGACATAAGTACTTCTTGTGTATTTTGTAGATTTATCTCCTCATTTTCTTCACTAATAGACTAGTACTGGAATAGCAGCAGAGAATCCTGTGGCACCTTGTAGACTAACAGATGTTTTGGAGCGTGAGCTTTCATGGGTGAATATGTCTGTTAGTCTATAAGGTGCCACAGGATTCTCTGCTGCTTTTACAGATCCAGACTAACATGGCTACCCCTCTGATACTTCGTACTGGGATAGCACCAGCAGTTAATTAAAAGGACTGTTTTTACTGATATGAAATGCTAAACAGTATTTTCACCATCTTTGTCACTTTTATTTAAAAAAAACACACATACTCTGTCTTTATCTCTCCCTCCTTGAACCAAACTTTTCAGAAAGTATTTTTTTTTTTTTACTGAGCAGTGCAGAAAACACAGTTTTACAATTAAATAAGAAAAGTTTTTAAAAATTTAATTATCAGACCTTGCAGATTAAAGGACAATATCTGCTAATAGGGGGAAAAATGAAGCAAAGCAATTTCTAACTCAGTATGTTCAGATTTTACTTTCTAGATCAGTGGTTTTCAAACTTTTTTTTTTTTTTTTCTGGGGACCCAGTTGAAGAAAATTGTTGATGCCTGTGACCCAGTCGAGCTGGAGATTAGGCGTTTGAGAAGTGAAAGGGGCTCAGGGCTGGGGCAGAGGGTTGGGGTGCAGGGGTGAAGGTTGTGGGGTGGGGCTGGGAATGAGGTGTTCAAGGTGTGGGCGGTGGCTCTGGGCTGGGGCAGAGGGTTGAGGTGCAGGAAGGGGTCAGGGCTCTGGGCTGGGGGTGAAAGATTTGGAGAGGAGGAAAGGTTTGGGGGCAGGCTCAGGGCTAGGGCAGGGGATTGGGGTGTGGGGTTGGGCCATGGACTTACCTGCGGCAGCTGCCAGTCAGTGATGCAGCCAGAGTGCAGAAGCAGGCTTCCCGCCTGTCCTAGCACCGCAGACTGTTCAGCAGTAGATCTGGCTCCTAGGCGGAGGTGCACAATGGCTCCATGTGGCTTTTGTCTGCAGGCACCGTCTCCCCCTGAACCAGCCAATGGGAATGTGGAGCCTCATGGCCCCCCTGCCTAGAAGCCAGACCTGCTGCTGGCTGCTTCTGGGGCACAGCGTGGTGTCAGAACAGGTAGGCACTAGCTTGCGTTAGCTGGGCAGCATCACCAACAGGACTTTTAATGTCCTGGTCAGTGGTGCTGACCAGGATGACCCAGTGCCTTACATGCCGCGATCTAGTACTGGGTTGTGAACCGAACTTTGAAAAATGCTGTTCTAGATTGTGTGACTGAGCTTGAAGAAAACTTCATGTAGAGAGATGTTTTGATGAAGTCCCATCTCTCTGCTAGTCTCAGCACACAGTCCTATGAAACATTTTTTCACATCTATGCAGTGTGCCACTGTGATGCTTGGCTCCAGGAATTTTAATACTCTTCGGTGGAATTGTGCCCATTTACTCCATCTGAAGATCTTTGCTTTTATGGGATACTTGATCTTTGCTTTTATGGGATACTGTGCTTTAGTCACTTTCTATATTCACTGAAGGTGAAATTTACTCTATGTAGAAGGCCAGCACAAAGCCTATGCACCACTTAAGTCCCATATAAACCCTGCACTAGTTGAGATCAGAAATAAATTTTACCTCAAAATATAGTATTAAACAATTAACAGCTTTATATATAAAGGATTTGCACCTTTTTAGCATCTATAATTGGCTATTGTTTGAAAGGGCATGCTGGACTGGATGAACATTTGTCCCTTTAAAAAAAAAAATTGCTGTGTTCCTAGAACTAAAGAAGCAGGCAGCACTTTTCAGAAAGATTGTAAGTGGTAAGTGAAACAACTTCATTTGTTGTCAAAGCTATTAAAAATTAAAAGAACAATTTTATGCTTAATTGCAATGAAAGGCCCCGATCTGCAAGATGCTTAACATCTTCTGCAATATACGGAGAATCCTCAACACCCACTAACTGCCCTGGGAGTTACTGATGTTCAGCGGTTTAAAGGAGGTGTTCGTAGATATATAGATGTTAAGACCAGTAGGGTTCACTATACTCCTCTAGTCTGACCTCTTGTAGAGCACAAGCCATAACTCCTAGCTGAGCTAGATCATAACTTTTAGAGACAAATGCAGTTTTGATTTAAAGATACCTTGCTAATTTTTGCCAATAAGCCAACTTTTCCAAGCAATTGAGATCATACTATATGACTGTCTTGTCCTAATCATTATTTAACACTCCACCAGTCTTTCTGACATCTGCAAGCTCTCACAACAATGATTTTTATATTTTCTTCTAGATGAATTAATAGCATTGATACAAGAACTGAATCTTGCTCGGGCAAGGCCCATAAAGTGACACATGATTTTATTGGTTATATTGTTGTATACAAACCCTCACTGTCTATGCTATAGTTAGGGATGATTTGAATTTTCATTCTACAGACTTTTTTTTTTTTTTTTTTTAATTTGCTCATAATTTTCTGACACTTTCCTTTTGGACTGAAATTTCTATTGCTTCATCTCAATCCAGAGGGGATTAAAATTGTGGAATAAAATTGGTCATCACTTCTGAATTATATAGATGTTAAAATGTACACATTACCATATATATTCTGGTCAGAATTTTTGCTCTCAGATTCTTCAGAAATAGATGTCTGGAAGCGTCAAACTTGATGTCTTGTAGATTTTACTGAGCTTTCAAGCTTAAACCAAGTATGAAGAAAGCAGCTTCATAGTTTTAAAGATAAGTGTTTAAATTTGACAATCTTCTAACATATGCATAAGGATTTGAATTTCTATTTACACATTTTTTTTCTTTTCAAACATATTTTAAAGAAAAAATTAAGAACCTCCTGATAAAGGCCCCATTTGTTAAGGGATGCCACATTTAAAATGCCTTACCTAAGGCAGGCTACTTTAGGGAAAAGATGATTTAACCTTGAATTTCACTTATACTACCAGTTAGGTCACTTAAGAATGACTGAGTCAACAACAACTCTTTTAAGGTCAGCAGGGTCTAGGCAGCCTCTCTTTTGGATGGCTTGTTCCAAAAGGCATGAAGCTCCAGTTCAAATAAACTATAAACTCCCATTTCAGATTCAAGGAATTAACATGCTAACAGAGGTAGTGTGATCCACCAGATGAATAGCTCAAAGGTTTTTTTTCCTTTAAAACTAAGGCAATTAAATTAACATTAAAAACACCAATATACTGACAACATGAAATACAGATTGCCAATATCACATTCCAAAAGGCAAATGTTGCTCCAATATTGAAGGGTCACAATCAATTTAAAAATCATACTTCTAACTTAGTATGTCTCACCTATTCTTGTTACAAATTACACACCCAAAACTACATTCCTTATATATATTATTAAGGTTGCAAAGTTAAAACACTTCAAAGTTGGAAATGCCAGAATTAAGATTGCCTGTGAAACTTTAGTTCCGTTACCTTGTGCATACACATTATGATGCAGTTCTAAGTGTATGATCACATACTATTTTTCCATTGGACTCCTACCTCATTCAGTGCACAGAATGGAATCAGGCAGCTTCGTCCTCCATATTGCCTAGCGGAGCAACAAGAGCACAGGACAGACAGTCTCTGGGATTTCAGTTCTGGTATTTGGGCCTGGGCTGCTGCAGCCCAGAGCTGCAATTGTAAGGAAGGTCCTGGTCAGCCACCCCTATAACATGAGTTGACATGCTCAGTGTGGATGAATCTTCAAGGAATTTCCCTGTGAAACTCTAGGAAGTCTCTAGTGAGCATGTGCAAATTGTGATCTCTTTCAAAGGCATCTAAATTGGCCAGATTTTGGACAGATTTTCATGAGGACGGCAAAAGCACATCCATGACAGAAAAGCCATTTTCCAGTGCCAGATTTCAAATCCCTGCTCTAAATCATGGGTGCACTACAGCCTTTCAAAGGAAAAGAGTCACCAAAATGTCTTAACATGTGTAAAACTGTGTATTTTTTTCAGTCTCAGAAATGGCTAAATTATTTTGACTAAAATTTTCCAAAAACATTAATAGGGAGTGTTACCAGCCCTGCCTGTAATAACTAAAGATGATCAAATATTGGAATTTTCATTCCATTGGAAATTCTGGTGTTTTGACTTTTTCATTTTTGATTAGGGACAAAAAGTCAAAATATTTAAACTTTTCATAGAACAGGATAAGAAAGAGGGGTTGCATGTATATTCACTGGTAGGATGTTGTTTCTGTACTGAAAAGGAATGGAGGGAAACTTTAATTTTGTTAAAATGTAGAGTCTTTACTTCTTATTTCTTTCTCAGCTAGTACAATGTTCTAGGTACTTTTAAGGATGTATAAAAAGATGAGTTTTTCTCTTGAAACATCATTGGGGCCTGGCTTTCATGTTGTTATCTCTGTTGCTGTGAATTTACAACCTAGGCATGTCACCTACAGATACAAAGAAGGAAGAGGGAAACAACATGAATGTGAATGAACAATGGAGTGTGACATTTGTCTGTACTTCCTTGTATATCTTTGTTCTTCAGGTGCTATTAACATTCATCCCCATAGGAGTTCCATGCATAGGGTCAGATCCAACACCCGCTGAAGTCAGTGGGAAGTTCTATTGACTCCAGTGGGCATTGGATCATGTCCATGGAGCAGTTATTGAAGTAGGTATAGGTGGAGATTTAAAAAGGAGATGGGGTGAAGAGTGGGAAAAAATAAGCTTTGTATTTACCAATAAAACTTCTAGTATAAAATATATAGCTGGGGCTCTTAATTGAGGAAGTGGAAAGCTATTTTCGTTTAAATTGGTACAATACTTTGGACAATGATGTGGCAGTGTATTGGGGATAATGGAATCTCTGATGATATCAGAATGTAATGCGGAGGAGGGGGGGAGGCAGGTTCCCTCCCACAGAACAGTAATTTTATAAAGAACAGCAGTCATTGGTTTCCTGAAAAAGCATTTGAAAATAATTGTATTTTAACTAGCTGAATGCTTCCTCCTCTATTTTTATTATTATGCTCCTTTTTCTTTATCACTTCTTGCCTCAATCTCTTTTCAGTCTTGGGTATTTGTGGTACTATTAGACTTTTCTATTATTATTTTCTGATCTTGAAATTATCAGTAAGACTCAATAAGGCTCATACACTAATATGTATGCTGGGAAAACACTAGACATAGCTTTGTTACAGGGAACACAGTCTATTCCTTTTACAGTTTTTCTTTCTAAAGTAAGTACTGTATTTGCACTGTTCACAGCTCTGCCATGCCTTTGAGATTATGAGAGACAATAGTGCAAAACCCAGCAAGAATCAACAAAAGTCTTTTGGTGTGTTTGTAATACTTTTTAGGTGAGCAAATCAACTATGAATACAGTATATGCCATTAAAAATCAGTATTTAGTAGCAGTGATATTTGAGATACTGTAACGTTTCCATGTACTTAGAGTTGGAATTTACTGCAGTTGCTCAGATACCAGTGTGTAGTAACAGTTAAAGTTGCCTTCTTAAATGACAGACATTGTAAATGGAGCTGAACTGTGGGATGCTTCCAGACAGCAAAAACATAGGACCAATGGTCCATATAATCAAGTACTCTGTATCTGACAGTGGCCAATACCAGAAGCTTCAGATGAAAGTACAAAAACGCCACAGTGGACTATTATGGAATAATCAGGGAAAGTTTCTTACTGCAGCTGGCTTATGCCCAGAAGCTTGACGTTTTATAGCTCTTAAAATAATGTTTCCTGTCTAACATAATGTGGTCTCATTACCCATATATATGTCTAATCCTTTTAAAAATCCTACTAAATGCATATCTTCTCTGATATCTGTGACAGATTTCAGAGGTTAATTAGATGTTATTAAAAACACATTTCTTTTAGTTAGCAGTTTTTAATTTGCTTCCTTTTTAAAATTTCATTGAAGGTTCCTTGTTCTTGTATTAGGAGAAACAGTAAGCACATAATTTACTTTCTCTACACCATTCATTATTTCCTCTATATTATATTTTATTTTATTCCTTTTATTTATCTTTCATCTAAACCAAACAACTTCAATTTCTCCTTCCTTGGAAGTCTTACTATGTCTCTAATCATTTTAGTCACTCTTCTTTGAACCTTTCTATTTTTGCAATATCTTTCCTTATCTGACCCTGGATCTACTTACTCACTCATTTTTATGCAGCAACTCTCTTACTGGATTACAAGAACAGTCACATTTTGAAATATGAATGGAAATCTCTTTGGATTGCTTAAGATATGTATAAGTATCTCTTCATGGCTCTCTTCTCCACAGGATAACTGTCAGTTTCTCAGTCAGCAAGAGATAATTCAGCCCTTCTCCATACCCTACAGTAGGTTTTTCATGACAAAAAAACAGACCCTGAGAGACAATAGACCTTTTAACCAAAGTCCAAATTCTCAGGCACCAGACACTGCATTTTAATTATTTGTTCCTATATGTTATCGTTTTAAATAATTATCATGTGATTTCTGCCTTATTCAAGATGTATAGGTAGCCATATGTACTGTAGAAGGGGTTGTTAGCACCATCTGTTATTAAGGTTGCTCTACACTTCCCAGTATAATAAGACATTGTTTTCAGTTACGAATAACTATGTTAAACTTTAACCATTGAAGCTACATTTTTCCATGGTAGGTGTCTTCTTCAGGCTGAATTTTTTTGGGAAATTTTTCAGCCAAAACACTCTAGCCACTTCCAAAAACAAGGAGAGGGACAAATATGTTTTGTCCATGTTAAAAAATCCTGATGACTTTATGCCTGAAAAGTTCTAAGACCCCCATGCTTTGGAGATGGGATTTGATATTTGGCAGGGGGCATTGGCCTTTGTGTTAAGGATATCCCTATTGCAAAGTCAAGCACTCAGAGTTAGGAAATCCTGGAATTAAGGTTGTCTGTAAATTCTAAACTTGGCTCCCTGTGCTTATGCATTATTATAGCCTTTAATTATATGATCATATACTATGTTTTACATTGCAGCCATACCGCTGATGCCAGTGACTGTTGGTAGATAGTGACTCTTGATAGCCACGGTTAATGGTTACCATACTGTGGCATCAGCAATACTGCAGTCACCATTGTGTGATAAGTGTTGGCATGTACTGACCTTTGTTAAAGCCATTCTTAACCATGTATTTATTTCAGAGCGGAAGCCATGTTAGTCTGTATCAGCAAAAACGATGAGGAGTCCTTGTGGCACATTAGAGACTAACAAATTTATTTGGGCATAAGCTTTCATGGACTAATGAGGTTGATTTTTATCCCATGAAAGCTTATGCCCAGATAAATTTGTTAGTCTCTAATATGCCACAAGGACTCCTCATTGTTTTTCCTATATTTATTAAAATTCCTGTTGTGGCTGGACCACAGGGATTATCAAGAATCTTTTTGGTAAAGGTACAGAGATCACCCCTAGAGACTTCTCAGTGGCTTCTGTCTACATGTCCTCAGCATTAACTATCAGAAAGATTTGAATTACTGAAGCAATCATATCTATTTATCTAAGGCACAACTGTCAAGTTTTAAAACAATTGGCGTAATGTTTTTTTGGTAAAAGAAATGTTCTAGGTTGTATTTGAGGCTTTGGGGCAGTAGGGACACAATTGTTGCAAGAATAAATGTGTAACTGTATTCATGATTCAACTGAAAAACAGATTAAAGGCTATTTTAAAATATCATTCCCCTCCACAGAATCACAATGATCTGGTCAACTAGTTTAAAATATTCTTGATCTTTCCACAGAGAATCTATAAGAGATTGAGGCCTTGGCAAAGGTGATTTGTATTTATTAGTGATGGGCTCAATTTGCAAGACTGGCAGCTGGAATTGGATGCCAATCTAAAACCTTGAGGGTATTCGGATTCAGTGTACTAATGAAGCCACCTATAGAAAGGGATCCCAGATAAGATCCAGGTGTGAATATGCCCAAAGTTCAGGAGTGCAAAGGACTCAATCCTGTGCTTTTGTTTGGGCCCATGTCTAGTATTTAGAGGGCTCCTACTCCACCTCTACATTTGTGCCAAAACCAACGTTTACAGGACCCTGAAACAAAAGATAGATAGTTTCATCCACTATTTAAACTCTCCCTTTTGCTATTTTCCCCATCACAATTCTCCTTCTCTATTGCTGGTTTTGTTTTTGTTTTTTCAGTCCTTCCTCACAACAATGATGATTCTCATCATCTCACCAAATGGCTGAATCAGGCAGGAATTGAAACTGGAATCAGGATCCTATATTATTGCTGAAGAAAATGGTGTAGTTATCTCACCAACAGCTAACTGAGCTTTTGCCATTTTCCTCTGGTAGTGATCACACTCCTGCTTGTATGCATTTGCCAGTCTCTGTCAAGATCTGGCTAAATTTGGTACTGGATTAGTGCCCATACATTTTCCAGTCTGACAGCAGTGCTAAGAACTCTAGCCTGAGTTCTTTCCTCTCCCCTAGGTAGAAATCATGCTACAGCTCAGCAATCACACAGACACTCCTGCCTGCCTGCTTGATTTGTTTTCCATTAGAAATATATTTAGCCTTCCAAAAAGGTTCATTTAGGAACTAACCAATAGCAGAAGCAAAAAAGATTGGGGAAACAAAGCTGAGAAAGAAAAAACTTAAATAAACCAAATGAGCTGTGTACCCTTCATTGGTTCTTCATTATTTCAAACTAACATAGCATTTTGGTTATTTTGAAAAAAGAAAATACAGTTGAATCCCAATTATCCAACCCTCTAGTATTTGAAGCATTCTTTCTAATGAACTGTCAGCATTATTATTCCCTATTATATTGACTCTCTGACTACTGACTCACTATTACCCAAACTCCCAATTATCCCAAAATATTTGGTATCACCCAAGCAGTTCAGGTAATTGGCATTTTAAGGAAAGAAGGATGTTTAAACAGGAGGCTTATTTCAATCACACCCCACTAAATAGCAGATCTTTTAGGACTTGAACTCAGGAGAACATCGTCCCACAGTCTTATCAATTGCCAGTCAGAAGTGCCTGCATCTAATTTCTACTTCTCATCTGCCATCTTTCTCTAATAGTTCTACTCTGTCCCTTCAGAGAAGGAGATAATGCATCTAAGTGCCTAGAGACTCTCATACATGTCCGACCTTTATGTCTGATGGAAAATGTTTAGAATTTAAATTGTTTGGCTCGAGAAATCAGCTATAGCTTGCCTCCTCAGAGCTGATTTCCAGTGCTAGCAAGGTCTTTTATAAGTGATGCATGAGACAATTCATAGAAGAAAAGGAGTTTTATTTTATTTTAGTGGAACAAACAATTTTTAAAAGTACTTAGAAAAGTATCCAGTAGGACATAGTATAGTACAACTAAGTGAAATTTTGTATTTATTACATAAGATCAATTATTGGTATAGTCTGAATCAGTACAACATAAAATAAGTGCAGTCAAATAATAGATCAAGTTTTATATACATATAATGATTCTCTGCAAAAAGACAAGTAAAGCTTCTTCACCATAATTCAACAGAAAGAGCAGCATGATGCAGCAGTAAGAGCAGTTGTATCAAATTGTAGTGTAAATTCTCTTAGAATACCAACTTTGAATTGCAGAATTGAAGAAAAAGCAAAGATAGTAAAATATCAGTTGGAACCTACTACATAATCCTTTTTTCCTTCACAGCAATGTTTAGTAATTATATATGCTATGGGACAGTGTACTTGTCTATATCTGTGACATTTGTAATGACTTGCCTCCTTTACTTTGTCATCTCACCTCTCCCTTTGTGTCCTTTTATTCTCTTCCTGCCTTCTTCCATGCTGCTCCTATGCCTGGAATTCCTCCCGTCTCAATGCACTAGGCTATTAGCCTTTTTATATCCATTCACTGAAAATGCTCTGGCCCACTCGTTATATGAAAACAAATGGAAAACCACTCAAAAAGCACTTTCCTCAGATGTTCCCAACGTTTTTTGTTGTCATTCTGTTTAGGCAGAAGGATTCTCTGGACAGGGACCACATAGTCCTTATGTCTTATACAAGCTTGAGTATAGTATTAGCTCTCAATAAATAGCAGTAATTCAAATGAATATCAGCTATATAAAAGCTCTGAATGATTAAGGGTGAGAATATAGGATTGCCATACTCAAGGGCGGCTCCAGGCCCCAGCACGCCAAGCGCATGCTTGGGGCAGCATGCTGCGGGAGGCGCTCTGCCGGTCGCCGAGAGGGCGGCAGGAAGGGTGCCTTTGGTGGCATGCCTGCGGAGGGTCCGCTGGTCCCGTGGCTCCACTGGCACACCGGCGGGAGCTCCACTGGAGCCACAGGACCGGCGAGCGGCAGAGCGCCCCCGTGGCATGACCCCGTGCTTGGGGCGGTGAAATGTCTAGAGCCGCCCCTGGCCATACTGGATCAGGTCACTCACCTTTCAAGTCTCATAGCCTGTCCTGACTGTGGGTAATTCTTGATGGTTTCGAGGAATGTGAAAAGCCCAATAATATATACTGGTACAAGGCTAAATGTGCAAAACTGTTCAACATTCTATCCTGAATTTTGCAATGATCTGTTTTAACCCTGAAGCATGAAATTTTAGGTCTCCACTCTCATGGCTGATAAAAGGTTAGTCATAACTCTGTTTCATTTTACTTTTATTTCATGACTTTTTGGCACCAACAACCTAATTCAGCTATCACTTAAGTCAATGGGACATTTTCTGGGACTTCAGTGGGAGTTGTATTACACCCTAGTTGCCACAGCTTCTAAATCCATCCATGACATAAATTAAAACAAAACAACACGTTAAATTAAATTGCCCACAATACGCGCATAAAGGATTCCTTCTTGGTATGGGTCGTCATAAGAAAAATCCTCTCAAGGATAACCTATGCTCAAGTAAATAATTTACCAGAAGATATGCTTTATCTATTATTCTGAAGATTAGTAAATTTGGGCTCTGGTGGATGATGAAAGACATTCCTTAATATATGTCCTGTTTCCAGATATTCATTTCAGCATCCTCTTCTAGGGACTGTCTGAAAGAGTGTTTTAGTGCCTCCTCTTAACCTTCCTAAGGGTGCTTTGGTGAGAGAGGTGATCTGTAAACTTGCTAAACCCATGTAAGGCTCTGCAGATTAAAACCAGGTCAGTGAATTTCATCTGGAATTAGAAATTAGATGGGAAGTCAATTCAGTTCATGGAGCACACATAACACATTCTCTGGTGGACCTATTCAACTAAACAGTCATGCTGTTGCTGCTGCTTTAGTGGAAGCTGGGACAAAAGAGCCAATCACCGTGAATACTGAATTTCCCAAGTTAGCCTGACTCCATCCAGACCTCTGAAAAGGTTATTTTGGTTCAGATACTGCAAAGGGGTCGATTTGAGTTGAATCTTGTTGACTTCAGTAGTACCCCATTGGGTGTGAGGGTCCATATGATAATATTTCTTTCTAGGGTGGTGCCTTAGCTAGGTCAGGAATACTGTGGAATAGCAGAGCAACCTCTTCTGAAAATTACGGAGTTAACTATTATAAGTGGATTTTATGATGAGTGAGTTTCATTGGCTATCAGTCCATAAGTGCACAAGAGATAAGTGTCTTTGTCTTCCATTTCACCCTTTTGTCGTTACATAAGTGTTGTGGATACACTCAGTAATGTAATGCAAGTATAAATATTGTGTACCAAATTTTCAAAAGGGCCTCAAACTAATCTATAAGACTTGGCCCACTTTCAACACATACCACAAATCCATGTTTTTTTCATGTCTCAAGTTTTTACATGAACAAAAATCTAGATGTGTAAAAATTTGCATTTGGCACAAATATCAGGTAGAATAAGCCATGTAATTAATTTGAATACACAAATATGGTCTTTATGCTCACAAGTTTTTGCATATAAACTTAGATGTGAAAAGAAATGCAAATGATCAGAAATACTGGCACAATAATAGTGTCTTCTTTGGAAAATTTGTGTGATTGATTTGTTTTTTCTTTTATGTTAGTGTTTGTTAATTTTCCCCTTTTTTATTATTATAATGTGCTTTTCAGCTTGTCAACAGAGTACAAATTAAAAAAACAAACAAACAAGCAAACATAAAAATAGTTAGTGCCTGAAGACCCTCCTACAACCAGCCCCAAAATTGCAAATTATGCTCGCTCTCTTTTATGAAAAGTTATTCACAGACGTTAAAAGCTAAAACAGGAGCTATTAAGAGAGTTTAAATTACAATCAAATGCAAAAACTAGAGAAAAATACTTTAAATGTGTTGGTTTTTGTTCTAGGGCTAGGCTATTACAGTCTTTCTTTCTCTATGGCTGGTCTTGCACTCAAGTAAAGCAGCAGAGTCAAATATATGAACATTGGCAGCTTTCACTCTTAATATTTATCTTCAGCCTATGGCGAAAAGTAGTGAGTACCCCAGCTTTCCCAAGCAAGCCTGGGAGGACTAGTTGGTTAGAGCCTGAATCTCTGCCAAACAGCTCACTGCAAGGTTTTTTTTAATAACATCATAAGATATTAATGTGAACCAGCAGAGCCATTCCAAATATTGTTGGAAAAGATAACAGGTTGTCTCATAATTTTAGTATGTTTGTCTTTTTGTTTAACAAGTTCACAGTCTGAAACTTTGGCAGACTTTAGTTCAGATTTCAACTTTATGTAATAAGTATTTTGAATCCATTCAAAAATCATTGTTGTATTTCTAACAAAAAAAATAAAAATAGAAAAGTTCAAAATGCAGTTAAATAAAATAATTAATATATTCTTTTTAAGATCAAAAGTCCTGATACAGCAACACTTAATCATTTAAATTTTTATTGACCTCAGCAGGGAATACTTATGAAGTCAGTCCTGCAAGTTGCTGAGTCCTTTTGGTCCCGATTCAGCAAAGCACTTAAGCATGTTCTTAACTTTAAACATATCTGTAGTGCCATTGAAATCAGTGAGACTTTTCACATATCTAAAGTTAAGCCTGTGATGTGTATCAAAGCTGGAGTGCTGATCAGTTTGCAGGATCAAACTCCAGACGAATAAGCGTTCTGAGATCAAGCCTAAGTTTAGTAGGCCCAAAACATTAGTTTTATCAAATATGAATTACAAAGCAGTAAATTAAAAATAATAATCTTACATCATTTCTGGGTAATATCTAGAGAAGACTTTAAAAAGTATTACAATTACTACCCCTCTTCATCTGCAGAGGGAGGGTGCAGGGTTCATGTACTCTTATAAAGCTTCCCCTTCTGAACTAGTGATTTGGGATGCCTCAAATTGGGGGTAAGGGGAGGAGGGGCAACTTGTGATTCCTTACAAAGTGGCACCCTGTCATAAACAGATAGCTAAGGGTTAATGTCTCTTTCACCTGTAAAGGGTTAACAAACAGACCTGCAACACCTGACCAGAGGACCAATCAGAAAACAAGATACTTTCAAATCTGGGTGGAGGGAAGCTTGAGTGTGTGTTCTTTGGTCTGTGTGTGGTGTTCTCGCTGGGGTCTCAGAAGGACTAGATTCCTCCAATCTTTCTAAAACAATCTCTTCTTTTCTAATTCTAGTAAGTATCAGGATAAAGGCGGCTTTAGTCTTTTTAATTGGTTTTCTTTATTTGCAAATGTTTATCTGGCTGGTAGAGTTTTTAATGTATATTTGGCTGAAAGTATTTTAAATTGTATTTCTGCTCGAAGAGGCTTTTTCTCCATTTTCTATACGCTGAAAGACCCTGTAATATTACATCTTGTATTTACAGAGATTTCTTATTTTTTGTTCTTTTATTAAAAACTTTCTTTTTAAAGACCTAATTGATTTTTTACCCCTGGTTAATGCTAAGGTATTGAGTCTGTACTCACCAAGGACTTGGTGGGAGAGAGAGAGGAGGGGGGTGGGGAAAGGTAAATTTCCTCTTTGTTTAAGATTTCAAGGAGTTTGAATCACTGTCTATCTCTCCAGGATACCCAGGGAGGGAAAGCCTGGGAAGGGGGGGAGAAGAGGGAGGAGAAACCTGACTTCTCTGTGTTGTGATTCAGGAGTTTGAAGCACGGTGATCTTCTGGTGTACCCAGGGCAGGAAAGAGCTGGGAGAAAGAAAGGAGGGGGAAGGGAAATGGTTTATTCCCCTTTGTTGTGAGACTCAAGGAATTTGGGTCTTGGGGTCCCCAGGGGAGGTTTTTGGGGGGACCAGAGTGCCCCAAAACACTATATATTTTTGGGTGGTGGCAGCCTATCAGATCTAAGCTGGTAATTAAGCTTAGAGAAATTCATGCTGGTACCCCAATTTTTTGGACTCTAAGTTTCAGATTGGGGAAAGATTTCATGACACACCCTTTGGGAGGCACCCAAAAGCAGTAATTGCTTGTTTAAAATCTTGGTCTTTATATCTAATGGCATGTGTAGAAGTGGAGAGGAGAAAAGTCCTTCCAAAACAGCAGGCCTCAAACCCCTGTCTGAATGAGAAACTTGCTATATCTCTCCAAGACCCCTGTCACAGAGATACAGTATTAGCATTGCCAACGTTGTATTTCAAAACTAAGGGATGGTTTTCTTAGCACCCTGCCCCTCCTATTATTATTTACTATTAAAAATAAATAAGCACTATGCACCTACATTCACCAGAGATATTGCTCGCTGCTTTGTGCAGCATTCAAGAACTCCCAATCTTGTACAGAGATGAGAAAATTAAGCAATGTCCCTTGTAATAAGGCACTAGTAGACCAAGATATAATAAAACATGGAACATACGAAGATAGTGGATTGCTATATGTTGAAATATTAGATGTCTTTTGGGATCTTTTATTTTAACATCTTTCTTTTTGAGGACGCTATCCTTAATACTGTGTTTTCAAATCTCTTTATGAAGTTTTCCTTTTAACTTGGCCTTCTGGATAATGGGAATTTTATATTATATAGTCATCCATTATTTGTCTGATTTATAGTATGCAGCTACATTATATATTTAAAAAATCCTCAGAATAGAGTATATAACTCCTGCAGTCTTTAATAAAGTGAGAATAAATACCTGTTTAATTTACTCATCCATGACTATTGCAAGTCTGACTTATGAATACATTTATAAATCAATGCTTCTATTTCTTAGAATGATTAATAACAAATGTTTGTTTAAACTCTGGGTTATTTACTTGCACATGCATCAAAAGTCAGCTATTGCAAGATTAGGAGATGATTTCCATTGTCATGTAAAATAATCATCATAAAAAAACTGCTGAACTTGCGGACTATGGTAGAATTATAAAGGTCAGATCTTCAGATGGCCTAAATCAGAATATTTTCATTGACTCTAGTGGAGCTACACTGGTTTACACCAGCTGGGAATCTGGCCAATATATTCCATTAGTGGGAGAGTGTGCAAAGCCCCTGTGCTTTCCAAAATATTTAGGATTATACTTTATCTGATGACATTTCCTAATATTTTTTCCAGGATAAATTATGCACTTTTTCTTAGAAATGAAATGAAATTAAAATTAGGGGATTACTTTCATTGGAATGTTGAATATTTTGAGATAAATTTACAGCAGGATTTATCCACCTGATTCCTATTAACATTAATGGTTGACATGTGGCTAGATCCTTGCACATCATTTTAATAGTATACTTTTTAAAAGAGATTGCTTTTGATAAAATCTTTTCCCCTATTAATTCAGTTTAACAACATAAAATTTAAAATATGCTTTTAAAGAGCTTAATAAATTTAAGATTGATCATGTCCTGTCTCAGGGCAGGGGACTGCACTAAATGAACCATCAAGATCCTTTCTAGTCATACAATTTCTATGACTGTACCAGGGACTGACACATCCTATTCATTCCCTCTGAAGCACCTGGCATTGGCCACTGTCAGAAGACAGGATCCTGGGCTAGATAGACCATTGGTCTGACACGGTACGGTCATTCTTATGTTTATTCTTTTTATCCACAGGACAAGTACAGCACAACTACTGGAAATGCAGGTTTCCTCACAGTAGTGGATCACAGTGAAACGCACCAATCTTGAGCCTGTTCCTACTTTTTACCTGTCTGCAAAGGCTGCTGAGGATGGTATGGAATACGGAACCAATTAATGTATTTGAGTGCGGTTTGGTGATTTTTATGACATAAACTTTGTTTTTAAAAGAAAAATAATCTTTTGGTTTTTTGGGGGGGAGGTTGTTCTGGGGATGAGGGATGTCTGTGTAATTGATTGTTGAAAGGCAGCTAATTTAAAAGCGATTCAAAAAATATTTTTCCCCACAAAGAAGCATTAACCTGTGTGTCTAACTGGACAAACGCTTAGTAGAAAACTAAAAAGGGTTAGACACATATGAAGATGAGCAGATATAATTTATAGGATATATTTATTCCTTTGTTCTATATTCAGATGCTACAGGGAATAATAGTTATAATGTAATCCTGTACAGTGGCAGGAGACAATCCAAGAATTGGAATTTTAGAGTTTCATTTAACATGAAAAGCCACTATTAAAAGCCACATTGATTATTTTAATCCAGTCTCCCACTAGCAATATTGTTAAGTGATATGACTCCTCTTTGCCTGTAGTTTGCCTGGCAGGAGAGGAAAAAAGCAATTGATCTACTGTTAACTATATGTACTGGAGAATACTTTGTTCTAACTATTTCAATAGCAAGTGTATTGAGAGGAAAAAAATTAACTACCATGGTTCTATTACCATAGTAACTAAGAGCTCAGTCTCAGTGCAGTGTGTGCTTATATTTTCACCCCAAAAGGGAATTAACTACTAGTATTTGAATAAGCTAACTGATCATTAATCCTGCACTTTGTAATTCCCATTTATGCATATTGTAACCCAGTCCCCATATTTGCAAAAGGATACACATTAAACAAACAAAGTGGTTATTTTAAGTGAATGAAACTCCTGATTCTGTACGCCAAAAAAAGTGAACATTTGAAATCCATTTTCAAAAACAATATTAGATAATCTTTAAGCAGAGGGACTAGGTAGCACAGAGGATTTGTAGTGGGATTATGAAACTCTCGCTTCTAGGTAGCCAGTTCAAGTTAGTCCCGATCGATGGTAAAAAGAAGCCATGTTCATAATGTTAGTTCAGTTGCCTACGTGAAGTGAGTTGGTGATCTTATGGAAGTTCCTACTCACCAACTAAA
The DNA here is from genome assembly GCF_003597395.2 of Chelonoidis abingdonii. Classification (NCBI taxonomy): domain Eukaryota; kingdom Metazoa; phylum Chordata; order Testudines; family Testudinidae; genus Chelonoidis; species Chelonoidis abingdonii. Next base: position 47,892,558 of record NC_133773.1, read on the forward strand.
TGTTAGTTTATATCAACATATCACAAAACCCACGATGGCATTTGGCACTGACACTCTTGTTGGGCATCTGAAATGAAAGTATTGGATATTGGACTGAATGAACTACTTGCTTCTAGAAGTGGTTTCTCTGGGTCATGACAGGGCATGTTGGCAGGCCAGTGTGTGGAAGATAGTGCTTCTTCATGTGCACTACCATTTTTGTAGAATAGTAAAGACTTTTTTGTTCTTCAGTCATGGCATTCTGATACTTTAAATAAATCCTAAATCCCTTTAAATTTGCCAAACACACCCAGATTACCGTATTGAGGTACTGGTCTAACAACTGTGATGACTACAGTAATTATTGTCAGTTGTGCCTCAAACCATAAACACAAAATATATTAAAATACTTGTAAAATAAATTAGGGACAAATTCTGCCTCTTTTTATGCCAATCCAGAAAGCTGCCTTGGAACAGAATCTGTGCAGTTCTTCTGCAATTTTTTAAATTTCTATATAGAGAACTTTTATGGGGCTAGTTTGTGCCCTGCATGCCACAGAGTTGAGGTCCACTAGGGAGCTCATGTTATCAATATAGCCACTGGCTGCTTCTCAATTTAGGAAAGAGCAAGTATTGTGGAGTCTGTTCCAGCATTGTCTGAAATAACTGACATTGGATCATCCACTCTGGGTAGTCTACACTATGAAATTAGGTTGATTTAATAGAAGTTGATTTTTTTAAAAAAATCGACTTGATACAGTTGATTGTGTATGTCCCCACTAAGCTCATTAAGTCGGCGGAGTTCATCCACAGTACCGAGGGTAGCTTTGACTTTAGAAGTGATGCACTGTGAGTAGCTATCCCACAGTGCCCGCATTTTCCACCACCCATTGGAATTCTGGGTTGAGCTCCAACATTGTTGGAGGTGGTTTTGGGTACATGTTGTCAGGCCCTGCTCTTTCCATCCCTCAGTGAAAGCAACGGCAAACAATCGTTTCTTGCTTTTTTTCCTGGGTTACCCGTGCAGACAGCATACCACGGCAAGTATGGAGCCCTCTCAGCTCACTGTCACCGTACGTCTCCTGGGTGCTGCTGGCAGATGCAATACTGCATTGCTACACAGCAACAACGCCTTGCCTTGCCTTGCCTTGCCTTGCTGGTGGCAGATGGAGCAGTACGACTGTTGACCGTCGTCATTGTCTCGTGGGTGCTCCTGGCCGACCTCGGTGAGGTTGATCAGGGATGCCTGGGCATAAATGGATGCGACTCCAGGTCATTCTCTTCTTTAAGTTTCATCTAATGGAGATTCAGTCCCGACTGGAATATCATGCGAGCTGGAGGCTTTTGCCTCAGGCTGTTCTCCCAGCTGGCAGCACTGTGTGGTTGCACCTATCCCAGCCTACCCCTTGCTCCCATGGCTTATGAAGGCTGGACAGTAGTAAGAAGTTGTTCAGCTATAGGCTGAGCAAGTGCAGAATGGTGGTAGAATGTGCCTTTGGACATTTAAAAGCTCTCTGGTGGTGTTTGCTGACTTAGCTGTTTGCGATTAGAAGAGCACAGCAAGGCACGCTGCACATCGCAGAGGCTTTGAAAACCAGTTTCATGACTGGCCAGGCTAAGGTGTGACAGTTGTGTATGGTTTTCCTTGATGAAAACCCACTCCCTTGGTTCAATCAACCTCCCTACTTCAATCATCGCTTGCAGAAGCAATAAAGTCGTTGTTGTTTCAGATTCATGCATTCTTTATTAATTCTTCACACAAATAGGAGGATAACAGCCATGGTAGCCTGGGAGAGGTGGAGGAGGAGGGAAGCACTGGGTAGGGTGGTGGATGAGGGGAGGAGGGAAGGACAAGGCCACACTGCACTTCAAAACGTATTGAATGCCAGCCTTCTGTTGCTTGGGCAGCCCTCTGGGTGGAGTGGTTGTGTGCCTGGAGGGCCCCACCCCACGTTCTTGGGCATCTGGCTGAGGAGGCTATGGAACTTGGGGAGGAGGGCAGTCGGTTACGCAGGAGCTGCAGTGGCAGTCTGTGCTCCTGCTGCCTTTCCTGCAGCTCAGCCATATGTCGGAGCATATCAGTTTGATCCTCCAGTAGCCTGAGCATTGCATCCTTCTTCCTCTCATCACACTACCGCCACCTGTCCTCTTGCACGTCCCTCCTCACGTTCATTTTGTGCTTTCCTGGACTCTGACATTGCCTGCCTCCATGCATTTTGCTGAGCTCTCTTAGTGTGGGAGGACTGCATGAGCTCAGAACATTTAATTGTGAGTGCAGTATTTTTCACCTTCTTATGTGCGCTAGCCTCTGGGACCGAGATGATAGTCTTTTGGCTTCTTTAAACTTCATAACATGTGGGAATGAAGGTCCCCTTAATAAAATCACCCTATTTCAACCAGGCGACCATGAATGATATCCCTCTCCTGAGGATGACAGAGAGCTCAAGAACGGATGTTGCTTGAATGCCAGCAAACACCAGGACCATATGCTGCCATGCTGTGTTATGCAATGATTCCAGAGTAAGTGCTACTGGCCTGGCATGGTAAAGTGGCCTACCATGGAGGACGGAATAAAGCTGCCCTCCCCAGAAACCTTTTGCAAAGGCTTTGGGAGTACAGGAGAGATTCATTGAGATGTATGGGGATGGAGCGTGAATCCTCCAAGGACATGTTAACAGACTTTTCCAATAGTTATACTGGCCACAAATGCATTCCACTCACCAGAGGTCTCTTCTCTGCCTTCAAGGTCTGGGAGCCCACTTTGGGTGGGTTGAAAGGGTATTGGTTCCAGGTTGATAAACAGTTCCTGGCCTTTGCGGGGGGGTGGAGGGGGCAGAAGAGGGAAACGGTTTCTCCACTTGCCTGCTGTGTGCTATCTTCAACCTCCTCCTCCTCTTCCTCATCTTCCTTGTCCTCAAGATCCACATCCCTGTTGCACGAGAGTCCATTGACTGAGTCCACGCACAAGGGTGGGTTTGTTGTAGGGGCACCCCCTAGAATAGCATGCAGCTCATCATAGGAGCAGCATGTCTGGGGCTCTGACCTGCAGCGGCCGTTTGCCTCTCTGGCTCTTGATAGGCTTGCCTGAGCTCCTTAAGTTTCACGTGGCACTGCTATGGTCCCTGTTATAGCCTCTGTCCTTCATGCCTTTGGAGATTTTTTTTCAAATATTTTGGCATTTTGTCTTTTGGAATGGAGTTCTGATAGCACGGATTCCTCTCCCCATATAGTGATCAGATCCAGTACCTCCCATTCGGTCCATGCTGGAGCTCTTTTGCGATTCTGGCTGGTCACCTGTGCTGATCAGCTCGCCATGCTGGCCAAACAGGAAATGAAATTCAAAAGTTCTCGGGGCTTTTCCTGTCTACCTGGCCATTGCATCTGAGTTGAGAATGCTGGCCAGAGCGGTCACAATGGAGCACTCTGGGATAGCTCCTGGAGGCCAATACCACTGAATTGTGTTCACACTACCCCAAATTCGACCCAGCAAGGTCAATTTCAGCCCTAATCCCCTCATCAGGGAGAGAAATCAATTTTAAGAGCCCTTTAAGTTGACAAAAACGGCTTTGTTATGTGGACGGGTGCAGGTTAAATCGATCTAATGCTGCTAAATTTGACCTAAACTCATTGTGTAGACCAGAGCTCAGTCCATACCTTGTTTGTTTTTCCCAGACTCAAAGAAATCCTCATCAAACAGTCCAGCTGCTTGGGAAGGGTTAGTTTTGCCATATCAGTTACATAACTGTACTGATTTCTGTGATTGTCACTGAACTGCTAGTACTGCAATACTGCAGTAACAGTTGATATTGAGAATTAAGGTGTGGCCTACACAACTTGCCACACTCTGTAATTGCTGACTGATTGCAGTTGCTTGATTTGAAAATGTGTAAATAATTTTAAAATTCATTGAACACATCAATTTACATGTTTTGCATTTTATTTTTTAAAAATAATTGCATATGTTTTTATAATTCATTCATAATGATTAGTATCCATTCAAAACTAAAAATTCCATAATGAAATGCCTGGAATTGTTTGTATCCTCAAAACTAACATGGCTTAATTTGTTATGATACTGTGCACACTTAAAATGTTGCCATATAATGTAATCTATTCATCCATCACAGATTTTGGTGAGGGTGCAATAACCGCATTTTTTGGTGAATGGTATTAAATTGAACAAAACTACAGTGTACTTAACTACAATGTAATAATGACAACTGACACCTCCTTTAAAAAACCTGCCAATTTATTTTAAATAGAAACCTTAAAAATATTGCAATGTGATAGTTTTAAATATTAAGAACAGCCCACAGATTATATACATTGTTTTAGAAATCACTCATTAATAGTACAACAATGTGCCATAGACCAATAATGAAAATTTCATGGCATTTAAAAAAAATGAACAATACTTATTCATTATTGGTCAAACTTTTCTGGTATTAGAGATGTGAGTTAACTGCTACTGCTCATTTCAAACTAGATTTCACACTAGAACTAAAAAAAAAAAAAAAGACATTTGCCTTCTAGGTACTTACCAGTTCCATTAGACATGATAGATTTTTTGTGTTAGATATTCTTAGAAGATGAAAAATACTGATTGCCTCTCTTCTCTAACATAGAAATAGTTCATGTCTTTGAACTAGTTCTGTTGTCAAAGTGAATAATATTTTAATATGTTTAGAGATGGACTCATTCTTCTTGATAGAAAAATTAAATGACTTTTGACATTAAGGGTTTTTGTTATCAGTTTCTTGAGTAGCTTCAGTGCCAATAATTTTGATGATGAATTTGGGCTTCAGGTAAGTTTTCTGAAAAAAAGATGAAAGACAAAAATGTCCATAGCACATTCTACTTTGGGGCTATTCTGTGTAACCAGATATCCCACAGCATATTAGTTGAGCTTGCTGTAAAATGGTCCCTAACATAAACCAGAGCTTGGATCAAAACACTATGCAGGAGTATTTCTTGACCATTCCCTTTAGCACCACAGTATTTTACTACTTTGACGTTCAACAAAATTTTTGATTGTTAAACCCTGATGAACTAGCACCTAATGGAGATTTTTGAATGGGATAGATATCTGGCACCTGAAAGATATAGTAGCATATGTGTGAATTTATCTTTCTCAAAAACAAGAACCTGTATAAACTAATGTGACATATAGGTGTCAGCCCAGTTTATTGACAATTTTAATTAAAACAAATCAGCAAAACATTAACCAATAGTGCCACTTTAAGAGTTTTATTTGCCACACATGCGTAAATGTCACATTTTTCAGCAATTTCTTTCTACTTGCTCTTTTCCCCAGCAATATGCAAGGTACCAATGTACTTCTGAGGAACTATGTAAAATGTATTGTTATGCTTTCTGTATTTTATGTATTTTTTTGATTTTCAAAATATCTGTTAGTAGTCTTTCTTTAGCCAGCAATTCCCAAGAGTAGCAACAGATATTTCATTTTGGTGTGGGGATGCATTTTACTGGCTGCAGAATCAAACTCTGATGAATATTTTACCTTGTACACACTAACAATAACGCACTACTTTATGTGATGCTTTTGTGGCTTTTTTTTTTTTTTTAAAGTTTTCTTTGCTATCTATAATGAAATACTATTTGGCTATACCTTATATGTGCCTGATGAAGAAGTACAATGATAGGCTTTATTTTTATGGGGCCATCCAGGATTCTCTAGTTTTGCTCCTTTAATTCTTCCCAAACCTACAAAGCTGCACAATATGGTAACTTTTGTTTGTCTAGGTATTTTCTTTACATGTAAGTTTGTATATGGCTCCCTCTGAAGTTCATCAAGGATCTTATTATGCTCCCCTTGAAGTCAAAGACAAAAATACAGTTGAATAGTATAATAGGAGTGTTGTTGGGCCTCAAAGCTTCACATTGCATTTGTCAGAAGTAGGGAATCACCATATGGCTCTGTTAGAAATAACCCAGAAGTTCTATTTCACTGTATAGCCAGTTAGATCTTGGGAGAAATACTGTGGTGTTACTTATGGTTAAATTCTTTTTAGAAGCCATCTGCATATCATCAGTAAATTTGGTCATTGTCTGAAGTTTCTCAGACTGCAATAATGTCTTAGGTACAGATTTGCTCGTTGTCAGATATAACCATGTAAACAAACAAGGCATTAGATGATGTCAAAAAAGATCTCAAGTGTGCACTAAAGAGAGATGTGCAGTATTTGCACTGCACAGGAGAAAAGTATTCACTCAATACACTCAGGTTGTGCTGGCCTGGAGAACAAGGAATGGGAGGGACTCAAATTCAGCTCCCTCTTGGGCCTTTTCATTCCAGCTGAAACTAAGCTACCAGCCATCCCACATAAGAACAAATTACCCACAAAAATCCTTATGAAGTAACTGTCCTGGCTTCCCTCCCTTGTAACATATCAAGTTTGCATTTCAACTTTCAAAAGTGTTGACAGCTGAAATGATGCAGAAATACACAGCACAAACTTCAAAGTCAGGGAGACATACACTGAGTTAATAATCCTGCTGTCAGTGAAATAAATAAATAAAAAAATCACCTTAGAATAGTGCTTTGAATAAAATCATTACATTCCCCCCCGAACAAAAAAAATAATGTTTAGAGATACTTTGGAGAAATGATTGCACTCCTGGGTTATGTTCCCCACTCTGCCCCTGCTTTGCTGCCTGACTTTGAACAGGACACTTAACTTCTCTGTGCCTCAGTTTACTCATATGTACAGAGAGTATATTAACAGTTACCAACTTCTTTGGGGAGTCTATTGTTTTATCAATTAATTTTGAAGTTAAAGTTGTAAAGATCTTTGAGATCCTTGAATGAAAGTCACTACATAAATATTATATAGGTAATGTGTGTGAATATACTCTTAAAATGTGTAGTAATTCACAGACTTACCCAAACCGGACAAGAAAATAATAAAAATTTGAGTTCATTGAAAGTACCAGATCCAACATACATTTATGTGAAAAACCATTTCAAAGTATATTCAGCAGTCTGGGAGCTGTGAAGACCAAGGCAAAAAAAAACATCGAGTACATCAGCTTTTTCCACATCTGTCACTAGGTTGCCTCCCCCATTCAGTAAGGATCCCACACTTTCCCTGTCCACCTTGCTAACATAGCTGTAGAAACCCTTCTTGTTACCCTGCACATCCCTTGCTAGCTGCAACTCCTTTTGTGCCTTGGCCTTCCTGATTACACCCTGGCATGCTCTATCAATATTTGTATACTCCTCCCTAGTCATCTGTCCAAATTTCCACTTCTTGTAAGCTTCCTTTTTGAGTTTAAGCTCACTAAAGATTTCACTGTTAAGCCAAGCTGGTTGCCTGCCATATATTCTATTCTATCTTTAAAATACAGCCAGCTCTCCTGGACTCCTTTCCCCCTCATATTAGCCTCCCAGGAGATCGTGCCCATCAGTTCCCTAAGGGAGTCAAAGTCTGCTTTTCTGAGGTCCAGGGTCCATATTTTGCTACTCTCCTGCCTTCCTTTTGTGAGGATCCTGAACTCAACCATCTCATGGTCACTGCTTCCTTGATTAATCCAAAGTGTGAATTTGATCATGTGTATTTAGTTATGGTTGTTTACTAGTAAGTTTTTAAAATATTTAAGCAGGTAAGCATTCATATTCAAAAAGTATGAAAAGGGGAAACAAACTAGAGTTTTTGAAGTGGCAAAAATATGGCTAGGGAAGTATGCTCACCACAACTGAAAGTGCTGAGCAATACTGCACAAAATATGTAACCCAAAAATAAACAAAATACCAGCTAAGAGTCTTTTCTGGGGATAATTGGTGTCTATTGATCCTTCTTATTTGTATTTCTCTAAGGGATAGAGGACTCAATCAAGGATCATTGTCCCTTTTTGCCAGGTGCTGTACAGAAATGTAAAAAAAGACGTTACTTGCTCAGAGAATTTACACTATAGGTTCGTGAAAAGATGCAACAGGTTGATGAAACAGTGAGAGGAAGGTTAGCAGATAGGAGAATGAAGTATCAGCAAAATAAACACATTTTATTCTGTATGCACCATGGCAGAGGTGAGTTTTAAGATCTTAGGCAAATTCTTGATCCTACTGAAATCGATGGGAGTTTTGCCATTAACTTCAATGGGGACAGGACTGTTTTATCAAATACCTAAGTGATTGTATGAGTACTAAGGCTGGGCGAATTTTGGGGCCAAATTTTGGAGTCACCAAAACCACTTGCAAATTCAGGTTGAATTCAAAGAATAGATTTATCTGGGGAAAAATATATATTTAAAATATGTTAAAACAAAATGTTGTTTAGACATTTTAAAATGAACTATTTTGACATTTTATTTTCAAATGTTGTTGTTTTAGTTTTGAAAATATTTATTCTAATTGACATTTACTTTGGAAAGGGTTGATATCAATGGACCTGAACAATTTTGTTTCTGATTTTGTTCAGTTTTGATTCCAATTGAACCAATTTGGGGGGAATTTTTTGGTTCAGTGGCCAAACTGAAAAAAAACAATTGTTTGCTAAGCTTTACGAAACACTGTCTTTGTATTTAAGGTCCTGATTTGTCAACATTTGTATTTAAGGTCCTGATTTGTCAACATGAACTCAGATGACTAGTCCCATTGACTACTTTCATGAGTAAACATGGCTGGTAAACTACACAACATAAGAAAGGGTGGCAGAACTGGTATGTAATAAGTTCTCTCTCTTTGTCCCTTTCCCATGGTATGTCTTTCTGGCTGGGTATATAAAGATTCTTGTCCTCCAACAAGTTCAAAGCAGAAGATGCCTAACCTTTGATCTGCTTTTAGTCATTTAATATAGTCCCAAATGACCCAAGGACATTTTCTTAAATGTCAGGCATAGATGGATGAAGCAGATATTTTTCCACTGCCCTCAGGGTAGACACATGTAGTGAGTATTCTCCCAGTGGACTCTCATTAGCTATTGCAGATACATATACACTACAGGTAAATCTGTTTAATGTGAATTTGGTTTATCTATAATGCATCTTTTGTTGGGCAAAAGAGTGAGATAGTATCTTTAAGGTGTGTGTACATCGTAGGCTTGTATTAGTAAATCATGACTTGACTCTGGAAGTCATTTTCCAGCATGCATTGCCATTTTCTGGATATAAATTGGATGTACTAAAAAGACTGGTTTTGCATCATTAATGTGAAGTACTAATAATCTGATACTGGTAAATATCAAATTTCTCCTTGGGAGGGAGTATGTTTATCAATTAAAGCACAGGACTAGAAGTGCAGAGTAGAGCTTTGAATCTTAGGTAATAAAATCTGAAGCCATGAGACAGTCAGTTTATTTCAGGTGCAAACGCAACTGTTAAAACAACTTAATGTGAAGATTTGTCTTCATCCATAAAGTTTTTATTGAAACATAAAGCAAAAGGTTTTGCTTTCTCTGGGTAGAACTGACTTGTTCAATACACAGTTATGTTTTGATTTCATAATGAAACTTGTAATAGATTGAACAAGGCCTTGAAGGACCTAAGATTTTCCTTCTGCAGAGCTACTAAGCCCTAGGGGAGTGATAATTCTGCATTACAGAACAGGTAAATAAAATGATCCAGTTATATATTTTTACATGTGTGTTTTGTTTTTTTTAGAATTTATTTCAGTAAATTTAAAAATCAAAGGATTCTATAATCCATTAATATTACTGCATAATTTCCAGTTTTCCACAGAATTCATTACACCTAGACTACACAAATGCACATGGGCCTTGCCACATAATTTAGGTTTAATGGGCTTTGTAGTACATGGGTCTTGGAAATATGCCTACATTTAAACTAATAGCAATGAAAAATCAGGAATGTGATGTCTTAACTTCCTCCACAAAAGCAGAATCATATTTAACTAGCATCATACATTCTCAACACAGAACACAAAGAACTATTATGAAGTATTTCTCTCAGGGCAAGTGAAAAGTAGATGATAATCACTACAGCTAAAAATGTCCTTGCCTCGAGGGCATTTCTAGTATTGTAGTTAGTATGGAATTTTCTAAGGAAAAGACATTCATAAGTGGAGTTCTGTTGGTAGCTATAAACATTTCATTTTCTGAATTCAGTGTTTCTGAAGGATTTTAAAACATTTTTACTTCCTTTACATTTAATTATATGTTCTAGCAAACCCTTGGATTAGGTGTATACTAGAGTGTTTTACATATACGTCAGCTGCAGTACATACATCAAGCAACTACTGAACATTTCAATACATGGACCAAGTAATTGGTCAAGTAGCATTCAGGGACTTCACAGCTTTATTGGGAAAATGTAGAGATTGGATGACCAAATATATCATATCGTCAATTTCCATGATGACGGAAGATTGTCCATTCCCAAAAGTTGGTGTCTTCATCACTTCTCTGATGACACTATTCCACCCTAAAACATCCCATGCTCAAAGATTCTTCCCTCATATCTTTTTTCCCTCCTGTTTCAAAACAGAATTCTTAATTATACCACATACATCAGACTGAATAATTCATCAGCATCATTGCTGTTTCCAGCCTTCAAATATTTATGGATTGTTGACATTATGTTCCCCCAAAACATTATATCCATGTCATTTCTTACATACTTTGCATTTAATTTATTTATCTAATCTTACCTCCCTACCTAACAGTATATCAAAGGTATTTATCACCTGGGTATCTCAGGTTGTGCAATCAGGTACTATCTGTATGCTTATTAGTATTTACTCACAGGAGTGATCCAAACTACTTAATATACATCATTTCCAAATTGAATCTCATTTTGTTAGTTTCTACCCACGTATCTAAACTTCTTAAAATCAATTTCTGTCCAGAAAGCGAATTTCAGTCCCTTCCAAATTAGTATTATCTGCATATTTAATTAATGTATATATTTGATTAGAGTGCAGTGGAGCTAATAGGGAAATGAAAGACTTGTCCTGCAGGAAATGTCAACATTTTAAAATTAGTCACTGTTCTGAATTGGAACAGGAAGTCAGAATATCCAAACATGTTTTGGAACAAAAATTTCTGAAAATATTTCAGTTGGAAATATCAAAATTAAAAGTGTTTTCAAACTTAAATGTTGAAATGAAGAAAAAGTGAAAATGGTAAAATGTAGTTGAAATCAACATTTCCCAGTGGGTCATATCAATTTAATTGAAACTACATTTTCCAGTGGGAAAACTGTACATGGAAAAAAATTTCAGCTGACTCTAACTTGCTATTTACTGTCTCCTTCATTACTAGTGAAGATATGAAGTAAGACCAAAAGTAACAACTTTCACAGTTTCAGGATAACTGCACTTTTATTTCCCTTCTGCAGTCTACTAAGGGTGCCCACTTTAGGCTTCCAGGCATCACCTCTCTTGGGGAGATACCAGTCCCTCCTGACTGGAGTTTTAAGGCTTCAGAGGTCCCTGGTTTACACTGAAATATACCCAGCAACCCAAATTGCCTTAACAAGCCAGTGCCTGCACTTTGCTTTCTGTCAGATGGCTATGAGCAGTGTATTGCTCATAGTTATGTTAGCACACAGCTCCTTCTAAGCAAGCCTATTTATTCTTAAGATAAAAGCAATACAGATAATACATATTAAAACAATAAAAGTTCCTCTATGCCTGCTAAAAACTGACCAGAGGTCAGCCATTAGTGTTATGAGGCCTTACTAGGTCCAGTCCTTCCAATCTTTGTGCAAGGATTACCCCTGCTTCCGACCTCTTGGACAGAAGGTCCTGTCCGTTTGGTGAATCAGAGAGAAGGCCTTGAGTCAGTTTAAACTTAAGGGCTATTTATCCAAAAGGTCTTTCTCTGTTTGTTGGTCTCTGAATACTCTAGTTTGAACAAGTATATGTGAACCTCCAAAGGAGGTCGTACCTTTCTGAGAGAGTTACAAACTGGCTGATTTTGCCTTACTCACCACCACTCTTTTTAGTTCCCAGAGGAGCTATGGTAGCCCTTCCCAAGGAGTGGAGCACAGTAATACATAAACCATTCACTTAAAACAGTGGACCACAAAGATACTCCAGGGGGTTGCAGTATCTGTCACATCTCCCCCTTAAAGAGGTTACATACAATCCTGGCTCGGAATAATATGTAAACTTAATACAATAAGGTCTTTCAAGGCTATTGCAGGAAATTGCCCTATCTATCACAACAACAGTCTGTGTGCTACCCCCAAATTCAATACATTGATTTTACCATTGCCTTTTAAAAAACATTTAGCTAATGTTCCTGACCAAGCCAAATAGAATCGTTTTAAAACAAAGCTTCATGCAACATAGTATCCAGTGCTTTACTAAAGGCTAAACATAAAGTTCACACTGTCCTTCCACACACAATATAATTCTATCAAGAAAGAAAAAGAGAACAAATGTGCCAAGTAAGATTTATGTTTTATAAAACCATGCTGCTTATGGCTGGTGATTATGCCATTAACTTCCAGAGGTGCCATTTTATGTTTGGAGAAATCTACACAAGTATATAAGGGAGGTTGAGGACCTAAGGACCTTTGGCATTCTTTTCACAGGGACCAATCCCAGAGATAGTCCTTGAATTCAGAGTCTAATCCTGGTTTCATTTGAAATCAATGGCAAAACTACTTATTTCAGTTAGGTCCCACTCACAGAGTTCAAGTAGGCCACAGGTCTCATTCTGCTATTGGAACTAACCTCTTGAATGAGGGTAGGGGAGAATTGGGTGGGGCTTTGACTTGAGCATCCTCCACACCATCTAGAATAGCTGGCAGACTGAAGAATCTGAATGCTGCTGCTTCTTCCTCAGTGGTGCAGCAGGTCCTGGAGGCATTGTGCCTACCTCATTGCACATCTTCACTTCCCCAATAAGGGACCAAGCCCTTCAAGTGGCTTAACACACCCAATCACATCTAGGTTTTCAAAAGAGCTCATTCTCAATTAAGGCACCTAAATAAGTCTCAATTTTTCAGAAGAGCTTAGTGGCCATCAGTGCCCATTGGAACACTTGGGCTAGATTCTCACAAGAGCTGAGAACCCAATGTGATAAGCTTGTTGCAAATCTGGCCCTCATTCTGGATGAAGAACTCTCTTGAAAATCAAGTCTAAATGTTTAGTGATTTTTTTCTCTTCATATTTGTTCCATACTTTTCATTGAGCATAGAAGTTAAGATTATTTCTTTCCATAATTAAAAAAATGCAGAATTACTAGCATATATTATTTTTCTCCAATCATTTATTACTCCCTAGTTTTCTATGACTTTTTTGGAAATGGTCAATGGTATTAGCTGATTTTCTTAATATTCTAGAATACATAACTGATCTAGCTGATTTATATGTTCAAATTTTCAAACATTCTTTTCTTGTTCTTTAATTATAGCTATTAATCATAGTTATTTTTCAAATGTAAAATATATATTTAAAAATCAGCTCAGGAATTTCCACCACTTTCAGATTTTCAATTTAAATTTTAATAAGGTGAATCCTGGAATAGAGAGAGACAGAGTCCTAAAGGCCCTTTTAGAGCGGGTAGCTTATCCCATTTACTTGAACTTAAGCCCATGAGGTACTGACTGTTGTCAACACTCGCTGAAATCAATGTATTTTGAGGTCACATAGAAATTCAAGCTGATAGTACCATCAGGAGTCATAATAATATACCATGTACTGAGCAAATGAGAAACCAGAGTTTGTTTAAAAAAAAAAAGTGGAAAAAAGGTAATTTAAGGCTTCATACTAAACTAAAGTAAGTAGCATGCACATTTTTAAAATCAGTTTAATACCTGACATAAGCCAAACAGGACTAGCAGGATGTTGATACAGTTCAGTTCCACTGAGAATTCTAGTTCCTATAATCTGTGCATGTTGAAGACTTTTGCCCAGAAAACCACTGTATCAAAGAGGCCTACAAACAGGAATTACAATAATCCAGACTTGATGTTATAAAAAACATAAATCAAGAGCTCAGCACCCTATTGAGACAGTAAGCTTTAATCTTTACGTACTACTAAATTCCTGAGATGGTGTTAGGTGCTTATGGCTCTCAGTCTTATCATGTGTACTGAGCTGAAAACAGTAACTTTTCTGTTGATATTATTTAAACCATGTAAGATTCTACTTACTCTGCTTCAACTAAATGATCTTTAAAGCTCTTTTTTATATTGATTAGGATTTCTCAGCCTGTCATTCATAGCTCACTCATATTTTCAGCACTGAGATCAATGTAATTACTTTTTCTCCTTGCCTTTCCTAGCACTATGATATAATTTTTAAACGTGTGCCTAGAATTGACCACAATGATCTAAGCAGGAATTTATCAAGACTTAGTAAAGTGCCTGTAGCAGAATGGTCACTCACCCTTTCTTGTAATGATAATGGGAGAAAAGTGAGTGATTCAAGAGACAACATCAAATTGTTTTTTACCCCTTCTCAAACTTTGGCTAGGCAAGAACCTTCGCTGCATAGCAGGTGGAATTTTATACAGGTAAGACAATAGATGGAAAAATAATCTCAAAAGACCTCAAAATCTGAATAAGGATTGAAAAATTTGGATCCCTCAAAAGCTAAACTCCTTTGGGTTGGAAATCTTGAGAGATCCAGCTTTAATTCAAGTACTCTCCGACAGACAAAATTGGTGCTATAACAGCCTCCTTTCATGCCATCATGCTGTATTTACTAGGGGCAGGCAAACTTATTTTGCCTGATTCCCAATCCACCTGAACATTTAAGTGGAAAACCTTAACTGGAACTCAAAGTTAGTTTACATTTTGTTTAGGAAAGAAATTGATGCAAAATGTAGTAGAGGAAAAAAAGTGAAAAATTGGTGTGAAAATGAAGAAAAATACATACATACAGAGACAGGATGTCATAAGTAGATAGGTAAGGGTTAATTTTCTTTTACCTGTAAAGGGTGAACAAAGGGGGAACCAAACACCTGACCAGAGGACCAATCAGAGACCTGGATTTTTTTTAAAGTCTGGGAGGGAACTGGAAACTCGGGGTCTTTTTGTTTTCCTCGGCTGTGAGTAAACAAGCTTTTCTTCTAACTCCATCTTCTTTCAAATATTCCACTATCAAGTGTGAGTACAAAGGGAACAAAGTAATCGGCTGTGATGTGCTTTGATTTGTATTTACATGGGTGTTGATTTGCTGGACTGGTTTAATTGGGCTATCTTTTAAATCAGACTGTTTATTCCTATTTTCTTATAAGCCATATTCCTGTATTGAGTTTCTTAATGCAGTATTATTGTTCTGTATTTTCTTTCTTTTTATATAAAGTTTCTTTTTAAAACTTGTGGGAGTTTCTTTTCCTAGTGAGGCAGAGGGGAGAGGAATTTCTGTGCCAGGCTAGGGGGGGAGGGAAAAGCCCAAGCTCTGTGTCTTACTTTCCTATTGTCCCAGGGCGGGAAAAGGCTACGGGACAAAGGGAGGGGTGAATCTCTTGTGTGAGCTGACTAGGTTTGAATGCATAGCCTCGGGGAAGCTAGATTGCCTCTCTGGTTGTATTCAAAGGGAATAGGACAGCATCGCACCGGCTAACCCAGGAAAGGGGGGGAAGCTGGGGGATGAGATAGAGGAGACCCAGGGGCTCTGGGTCTTGGAGGGGTCCCCCAAGGAAAGGTTTGGGGAACCCGAGGGGGCCGAAACCCTGGAAAACTTGGGCTGGTGGCAGCGAGATAAGATCCAAGCTGGTTATAAGCTTGGGGAGGTTCACAGTAAGCACCCAGATTTTGTACGCTAAAGTCCAGATTTGGGACAGACATTTACCACACAGGAGCATAATGAAAAGGAGCATAAACAAGGAGAGAGAGAAAAATCTAATAAAGAATATAAGTAACATCTCCAGAGCACTAACATGTGCAGATCTAGTTTGCACGGTTCTCCTGTCCCTGCTAAATATTAATAGCACAGACTTGTTGTAAGCTCCAAAAAATATTTTAATTGAATATTCCATGAAAAAACCTAAATTTACATGAGTCAAAAAGTATTATTACATATTCTTACTCTTTTTTACCTCCCCCCCCACATTTTTCAGTAGAAAAAGGGTCTAGACTAGACATCAATGAAGAGACACAAGTCAGCAATTTAGGTCAGAAACTTGCCTCAAAGTTGTCAGACCTCATGTGGAAGCCCAGTTCTTGAAGGAACATTATTGGCAGCGGTCTTGGGGCCCAGGTTGCTGAGTTATTTCTAACTGAACAATGTATCTGGTTACAGGTGGCAAGAGATCTAGAGTTGGTGTTACGACACCTCCTGAGTCTCTGTCAGGCACTGTGCGCTGACGGAAAATTTCATAGTGGCTGAGAGATCCCTATACACACAATTTTCCTGACTGTCAATGGCCCCCCAACGCTCAATGGCCCTCAGGACTGATGAAAGGGAAAAACAAGACATAGACACTGAGTCCTTAACCCCTGCTTCTAGGTGGACATGTTTAGAATTTCCCTAAAGGAAGGCCCAGCTACTTGCTTGATCAGGGACAGGCCTGGGAGAACAATGGGGTAGGGTTAGGGTGAGGCCCCACCCAAAAGTCCACCCTATATCTTAGTTGGCTAAGACAGGGTTCTAGTGCCGTCTCATGACCAAAAATCTACTTCCAACAAAGAAACACACCCCTGAAGCCACCCACTAATCTGTTACTCCTGCAGGGAGCAGGGTCATGTGAGGAAGAAATGTCCCCTTATGGAATGTGAATACACCCGGGTCTAGACCATAGAGATGCATGCTCACAAACCCTCACAAACTGATAGTACTGGTCTAGATATAAAAGAAAACAAACAAACAATGTAAGCACTTCTAATGCAACCAGATAGTAGTTCAGGACTCCCTTACTATGGAAGATGAAGCTTTAAGAGATACAACCTGTATATAGTGCATAGGGTGACCAGACAGCAAGTGTGAAAAATTGGGACAGAGTGGGGGGTAATAGGAGCCTATATAAGAAAAAGCCACAAATTTCAGGACTGTCCCTATAAAATCGGGACATCTGTCACCCTAACAGTGCATACATGGTGATGTAAAAGTCTCCCTCACCAGTACTTAAGATTGATTGTGGGAGCACACATTGAAGCCCTTAGAGTGGCTCTGGCCAGAGAATTGGCATACCAGATAATAGGATGAGACTAGCTGTTTTTTAGGCAGGTCATGAATGGTCAGTTCCATGGTTATTGACTGGAACTGTTCCTTTCGCATAGAACACATGGACTAGCAGGACTTCTAGAAAAAGCAGACCTATGGAAATGGATCTTGAGAACACCCTGATCTCGGTTGGAGTAGAGGAGAAGATATCCATTCTGGTGTTGGGAGCCCTAGTAGAAGCAAGAAACTTTGTTCAGGAACAAAGAGATGATCCCATGTTAAGCCACGCCTATGAGTAACTGGCCTCCAAACTGGAAGAGAGATGGAACCCCAGTGGCTGGAGAAATACCCCCATTTTATGCTTGAGAAGGAGTACGTATATCACATTAAGCAAGACCATCCATCAGGGGAGACGAGGACACAACTACTAGTGCCACACAAATACTGCTGACTAGTGATGTAGCTTGCCAATGACATCTCTTGCCTCACTGGGGCAAGACAAGGTGCTGTGATGAGTACTGTACTGCTTCAACTGGCCTGGGGACTTATGAAACTTTTGTCGCACAAGGGGTTCCTTCATGAAATATTAACAAACCAAAGGGACCAACTTCACCTTGCAGGTGATGCAAAAGCTGTGCTTCTTTTTGACATTAATTCCTGGAGAACTTCTGTATATCATCCATAGACATATGGTCTTCTAGAAAGAGTTAACAAAATCCTAAAAGAAATGCTGAAGCGCTTTGTCAGATCTGATCCCAGTCATTAGGATCAACTGCTTTCACTGCTCTTTATTTTCCATCAGGGAGGTCCTGCACAGACCCCTACAGGTTTCTATCCCTTTGAACTATTGTATGGCCATCAGTCTCAGGGGATCTTAAATTGCTGCATGAAAGTTAGGAGGAACAGGATGTGAGTATTGTTAACTCACATGTATATTATCCACCTAAGGGAGTGTCTTAAAAGGCTGAGTACATTTGCTAGATGAACTAATTAACATTTGCTACAATACCATTCAGACAGCATGGGGGCTGTACCAACCTTTCAGTGCCTCATGAATAAAGTTCTCAGCCCCCACTACCAATATGCCACTGCCTACCTAGACAATATCATTATCTGTAGCTTCATGATAGCTTAACTTGAGTATCATCTGCAGCACGTGAGAGGAATATTCGGGTCTTTCCAATAATCCAGTCTCACCAACTAAATGTAAGTTAGCAACCACAGAGATGACCCACCTTGGATACTGTGTGGGAGGTAGACTCTTGAAAACAGTAACTGATGAAGTGCTGATGTTAATTACGCGCCCAGACAAAAAGGCAGGTGAGTTGCTTCTTGGGCCTGGCTATCTTCGCTTTGACTGCAGCTCCCCTAAGAGACCTTATAAAAGGCAGTAGTCCCAGGAAAATCCAATGGGATAAAAACTCTGAGGGGGCTTTTAACACCTGAAAGACAAGCCTTTGTCAATCACCCATCCTTTTTAATTCTGACTTTCCCCAAGAATTTATATTTCTTATGGATGCCTTGGATGTCAGGCTTGGTGCTGTGTTTTCACAGGACTTTGCAAATGGGGAGCACCTAGTCCTGTATTTAAGTAGAAAATTATTCCTTAGGGAGAGAGCTTCTTCAGTTATTGAGAAAGAAGCACTGGCAATTAAATAGGCCATAGACTCTCTCAAGTACTACCTCCTGGACAATCCCTTCTCATTGATCACTGACACTTCCTTATGTTGGTTAAATACCCTGAAGGACTTGAACCCGCATATAATGTGATGGTACCTAGTACTGCAACTATAGAATTTCAAAGTATAACGTTGTGAATATTTAAAACTATAGTGCACAGGGGTTTACCTATGTGACTTCCAGTGATTTTAACAGAAGTTGTGAGGCTAAAACCTCATGTGCCACTTTGAAAATATGAAGATAAATTTTCAATGCTATGTGCCAGCACAATCACAATATACTTGAATAACTTCTACTATGTTTAATGTTGTGATCTCCTGGTTTATTTGTGTCTTGGGACTTGAGTTGTATAAAGCCAAAGTCTGTCTTTATATAATAATTATATTGTATATTTTATTATTATAAAAGGACCATGACATTGATGTAAGTTAGCTCAATTCTCTCACCAGAGGACATGAGTATCTATTTGCAATAAGAAACAATCAATGGTGTGACAAATATTCTATTTGTATTAATTTCGTATCTGAATAACTGCAGCTTTTGAATGGATACTGGAAAAGCGAGACAACAAGAGAACAAAAGAAAGCAACCCCAAAGCCGCCACCAAATAAACTTTAAACACTGAATACCTAAAATGACTGCTATTGCACTGAAGTAGCCACTTCAGTGTGTTGCAGCTACATTCAAAATCCCTCTGCACTGAAGTTTATACAGTATATATATTTGAGCCAAAAAAATGGAAGATTTGAGCTTTTGACATGCATAGACTCTTAGACTCTAGGACTGGAAGGGACCTCGAGAGGTCATCCTTCGAATCCAGTCTCCTGCCCTCATGGCAGGACCAAATACTGTCTAGACCATCCCTGATAGACATTTATCTAACCTACTCTTAAATATCTCCAGAGATGGAGAGTCCACAACCTCCCTAGGCAATTTATTCCAGTGTTTAACTACCCTGACAGTTAGAAACTTTTGCCTAATGTCCAACCTAAATCTCCCTTGCTGCAGTTTAAGCCCATTGCTTCTTG
>NC_133773.1:47916311-47955616 GCF_003597395.2 Chelonoidis abingdonii
CCCCACAGATGCTGTATTTGCTCCTCCTTCACCTGGAGAACTCCCTTGCAAAACTCCCTGTTAGCAGCCCCTGTTCGCATGATGCAGTTTGGAACATATGTTCATTAGGAGCCCCAGAATGCAGAGAGTTTGAATGGAGCTACTGCAATAGGATCCAACAGAGGGCTACTCGCTACTGCTGCCACCCATGAGAGATTAGGTTTATGTTCTTCACTTGGTGGTGGTTAATTTCATTCCCCTCCAGTGAATGGTGTTTGGAGGGGAACACAAGTGGGAGATATCACTCTCCTTCCCCCAAAGGGGTAGGGAGGTGGGCACTTTGAAAGCTATGGCAGGGCTTTCCTCCTCCCCCTCCACAAAGAGCTGGCTTTTCACTTAATTCATACGAAGTAAAATTAAACACAGCGGACTTACAAGCTTATGGTTTTAAGCCAATAGTAAGACATTATAAAAACCTAACCAGATTAGCTTTTAAACTGTTTGTTTCTATAAAAAGGGAGATAGGAGAGATGTGGATAATTTACTATTAATCCCCACTTTTCTTATTTAGTACTCAGCTAATACCCACACAAATGATTCTATATTCAACGATTACCTACCTACATTAGGTTGTTGTCCCATCTCTAATGCCAATACTGATGGCTGTATTCAAACAATAGATATTTAAGTATTGATCAGTCTCATGGCAGTTAATGTTCTCATAGTCCTGAGGTATTTAGAGTTTTTAAGAAGTAATTTACTCATTCTCCTTGACCATGTTTCTATACAGCGGAGCACGGTTCTGTGAAAAATGTTAAATATCCATGTCACACATGCACACCAGGCTACTACCAGCCTTTTAGACATCCATCAAGTAAATAAATACATAAACAAGCAATTCAATAAGATGAGTTAGGCAGGACCATTCTTAAAGAAGGAAAAAGATTGTTATCTTCTATTAGCTGATTTTTGTGCATTTATTCTTAACTGGCCTCTGGTATAGGTTTATTATGTTGCCTGTTAGAAATGACAATTTGACAGCTCTGTTGTTTCTCTGAGTCAGTTTTATCTCAGTTATTGAATATTGAAACCTCATTAACTTGCTGCTAGGCCTCCAGAACTGTACTGATTGCTGTCTGTATATATAAGTGTATAACAGCAAGTACTTTTGCATGAATTTTATTGTTGGAGTTATTTTTTGTAGGTTTCAGAACAAACATGTTTTACCATTGGAAAAAAGACTTTGAATCTGGATGCTAGAATAGGAGCCTAATGCATGTGTAAGCCATAGTTAGTGATACTTGGAACCTACTATGGTTTTCATTCTGTTATGGCTTGTTTTTTAACTTCAATGTGATTTCTAACATTTTGGCCTACAGCTATTTTACTTACTGGGTATCCCCTTTTTCAGCCCCAGGCAACCAGATTATTAGAGCACTGACCATTTCCATCAGTCAGCAATACCCTGTATCTGTAAAAAATCATTACATTTCAGTAAACATTCCACAGTGGAAAATACCTAGTACAGTTGTCCAGGAAGTACAATATTACATAAATTAATTGCACTCATACTTAATGGGCCACAAATACCATTTTATTATTACTACTTAACATTTATATTGTGGAAGTGCCTAGAGGCTTGTGCGCGGCTTTATAAAGCCCTGGCCTGAGTGAATGAATGCCTTGTCCACTGGGCCCTCTAGGGATTTTGCCTCCCCAAGCACGGCAGGCAGGCTGCCTTCTGTCGGCGTGCCTGCGGGAGGTCCTCTGAAGCCGTGGGACCGGCAGACCCTCCACAGGCAAACCGCCGGAGGCAGCCTGCCTGCCGCCTTCATAGCACCGGCAGAGCGCTCCCCGCGGCTAGCTGCCTCAAGCATGCGTTTGGCATGCTGGGGCCTAGAGCCACCCCTGCCTATTATGATAGACACTTACCCATAAAGCAATATCCTCGCTGTACCTTATCATGTGTATATTCGCCTCTTGAATGGGAGTGACATACACATATCAAATTAATGGTAGTTGTGTGCGCATTAAGATGACTAGCAGTTTGTAACACTTTTATGTATGGTGACTTTTTTTTGTAACTGATATTGTAGTCAGTATCTGTAACATGGTTAAAATATCTAGGATTTGATAGTCACTTTTATTAGCTTTTATATATTTATAATGGGGTAGATCCTTTGGTATGGCCAAACTTCACAAAGGACAAAGCTGGGGGCTATAGGCAAATGTGTTTTAAAGCTCAGGTCTGCAGTTCTCTGAGCTTTATTCTGCTCTGTGAAGGCAAGGCTTGAGGCTGCTGCAACTTACAGTGGGCTGCATCTGCTACAGGGGGCTGGAAATGCATCCAAGGATCCATGTGACATAAAGGCATCTTAGTCGTGTCTTAGTTCCCCTACTACTCCCTGAACAAGGAGGAGGAGAGGCAGAAGAGCCTCATATGTTAGCTCTGTGTTTTACACTGAGGTGATGCTCCTTTGTCCATAAAACCAGCGCTAAAGCCAGAATGTCATGATGGCACAGCACATCATAGTCACAGTACACTGAATGATCTCTCTCCTTTCTATGGATGTGTGTAGTCATTGGTCAGTCTGTCTGCGTACATGAAATTAGTACAGGAGGTGCAGACGTAAATCCTGTATTCTTAATCACCCTCTCTTTTGTTGTTGATGATTGTTACAATTATTTCAGTAGAACATAAGATCCTATTTTTTGGGACAACTATATGGCTCTGGAGAGTGGTGATGGGAAGTGGCTCTTCCCTCCAGGCTGTCAGCCTCAATCTAGTGATGGAAAGAGAATGACTTTTTAGTGGTCTATACTAAATCTAAATTAGTGGTTTCAACCAAGGTCCTAAAGAATGGTGTCCACCTCATAAATATCACCACCATCACAGTTGGCATCCTTGTTAACCCTCTCAGCACTGGTTTAGGATTGATTGGAATGAGGAGAGTGAACTAGGAAACCCCAATGGTGGTTCTTTCCAGCACAGAAGTGAAGAATTTTGGCATGAAAGTACAGGGAAACACAAATTTTCCAGTGTTGTGGATGTAAAGAGGACTTCAGTCTCCAAGGAACAGCACCTTTAATATAATTTTAAAGAAACAACCAACCACCAAATCACATTTCCCAGGTGTACACATAGAAGCAAAGAAGTTCAGCTCGATAAATGAAGTTACTCTTGTGCAATTGTTATGTAAGATTTTCACTAGATCTCTTGGAGCTGTTCAAAACGTTTGTATCATAGCTAAGTCTGTATTTTCAAGGATTCAAGTTTCTGCTTTAGCAGTGCTGTATCATTTCTTGGTAGTCTTATAGATGAAAACGTTTCCATGCACTGCTGAAAGTAGCCTTGACACAACAGTAAAGCAGAAGCTACAATGCTTGAGACTGACTGCAGAGAGTGTTTACTGACTTTGTGATATCAACAAAACATGACTTTCGAAATATGTTTTTCAGATTTCAGATGAAATGGCACTATTGATAGTGATGAAATCTTTCCGTCTCCCAAAATTTCTGTTCAGCTATTCAATACCCTGCTTGACACATTTAGGGTAAAATTAACAGCAGATACTGTATTTTGATGGTACTCTACCTGTGGTCAAGTATTTCAGCCATGGCACATGGCTGGTTATAATACAATATACGCATTGCTTTCTTAGTTACTCTGATTTCAGCTATTAGAAAATAAATACTTCTATAGCACATTCCATCCCAGAATATCAAAGGACTTTTAAAACAATAACAAATTTACCCTCACAATCTCCAGTGAGGAAGCAGAGAAATATTATTGCCATTTTTCATATGAGGAAATTGAAGCACCGAACCACGAAGGCCAGTATTTTCAAATGAGGATGCCTAAAGTTGGGCACCTTAATGGTCAGTTTTTCAAAGCTGCTGAGGACTCACAGCTTCCATTGAGAAGAAGAGACAAAGCCACTTGCCTCCAGTTGACCAAAGAAGCAGGCACAGCCAGCCTAACTGCAATTCTTTGAAGCATGCTGTTTCTTCAGAAAATCAAAAAGGTTTGTATTTCATTCTTGTAACAATTGGCTGTGAGTCCCAGACTGGGTGGTAATGTCAGATATTTGTGCAGTTTGAAGTTTAGGTGGACATGCAGAATTGCCCTTTCATAATGCCCATTTTATAAATATACCTGGAGAGAGACAGAATATAGGCTGGAATGTCATGATAAATACATACTGTAAAAGGGATAGACATAGCAGGACAAAAAGACATATGGCAATATGAATGAGTAACGATATTTGACAAAAGAAATAAATGACATATGTAGTTTGGATACCTGAATAGAGACAGTTTAGATGAAGATGAAAGATAAGCAAATTAAAAGAAAAAAAATCAGTGGAAATTGGTATAGCCCTCCTAGACAGTGTTTAGAAAGGAAAAGATAAGGAAAGCCTGTACAAAGGATGGATCATTAATCCCTGGGATTTCAATTAGCTAATATTGAGTGGGCTGGCAATTATGGAATTGATAAGAAAGGGTGCCTCTTCCTGGAGGTAATACAGGGCTATTTCCTGACACATTTTGTGGAGTTACTAGTAGAGGCACAGACTATTATACACTTAGTCCTAATGTTGCTGGGAAATAAGACAAGGATGATAAATAAGATAGAAGTTGAGAGTCAACTAAAGTTTAGCAATCACAATGTCATCAGAACTTCAAATGCACTTGAGATTATATGTTTGAAGGGTAATATCTCAAATCACTGGACTTTAAAATATAATAAATAAAAATGGACTTTGAGCGAATGTGGAATGAGTTGGGAAAAAAAGTTTGATTAAAATCAATTTCTGTTTCAGAAAATTTACTGTGAAAAGCCAGTCTGATGACACAATGGCAGCCCAGAGTGCTGGCCCTCGAGACATTGTTTCAAGAGCAAGTACAAGATTTTTGCTCTCCCAGATAGTGAAGACTGGGTGTATTTTTAGAAATCATTTGCTTGGTTTCTTGGGAAATATGCCATCCACACAACTCCTGCCCAGGAAAAATCCTGCTGGATATTGTGTCCATAGCTTCAAAAGATGCTGTTTGCTTACTCTAATGCCTGAGAGTCAGATATTTCAATAATAGCTTGAAGTGGGCAGAAGGTGTGGAGAAAGCAGATTATGATAAGCAATTTAAAATAGGATCAAGTAGGAGCACATGTTAGCAGAAGCTTTTGTTCTATGTTTATACATCGCGTGGCACAGTGAGATCCTGGTCCATAACTGGGGCTCCTAGAAGTTACCAAAATGCATATTCTAATAAAATTAATTAGTTCTATCAGTATTTTTCAGTTGCTAAATGCTCAAATGTCATAATAGCTGAAAATAATTGTTTATTCCTCTATCATGACATGATCCCATCTACATTATTAAGCTTTAATATGTTAATATATTTACTTTTCATTTGTTGTTTTGGTTTGTGCCTTTTTATATGTATTATTTATTTATTTATTTATTTATTTTTGCTGTCCGGTATGGCGATTGCAGTGTATGGTTTCTGGGAGTGAAGTTGTGAGCCAGTGAGAGATTCTGACGATAATGCTGCTGGCTGTAAAGCTGCAGCTCCATATGTCTTTGGAATATTGCCTTGTTACTTGTCTGTATATAAACCTGTCTGCCAATGTCAATTCAAATCTCAATACAAATTTTGTTTAAAGAGAGATAAGAGTTCTCAGATTATCAAATTGTCCCTTTCCTTTTACTCACTGTAATCACCTCTCTCTCTCACCCATATTTTATTTTAGAGAATTCATACAGAAATTTTTTTCTAATAAAGAAAAATTAAATGTGAAAGTCATCAAACAAATAAACTCATTTAACTTATTGGGACAAATTCACTTTTGGTGTTACTCCACTGGATTGCATGGAAGTAAATGAGAACTAAATTTGTTCCATTGTAAAAAACCCAAAAATTAATATCACTCCCAAAGGGGATGTCTATACTGCAAGTGAAGGTGTTATTGTCCCATGCAATTGCAAATTGTTCATGTGGTATCACTGTTTTTTTCTCATTATAGTCTTCTGTGGCAGAGCTCTGACCTTGCTCCCATGGATCCTGCGCTTCTAGGCGGTTTATGCTAACCTCAGTGGCTCACAGTGACCCTCCACATAGCCCTTTTCTCTCTAGGGCCAGGATTACAGTCTACTGAGCCCTTTTCATCATAGGCCTGCAAGGAGGTTGGTGAGAGAACTCCCATAGTCTCTGTTCAGCCTCCTGTCCTGACAGGGGCCTGACTTCCCCTCCCAGGAGATGTTCCTGTAGTGGTGGGTTGGGGGGAACCCGGGCCCGCCCTCTACTCCGGGTTCCGGCCCAGGGACCCTAATGGTAGCAGTTGTTGGCAGCCAACCTTTCACTGCCAGAGTTGCTACATTTCCCTGGGCCACTTCCCCACAGCTATCCTGCTTCACCCTTACCTTAGGGCTCCTTTAACAATGTTCTGAGGGTGTCTTCAGTAACCAGCCCTTCAGCTGCACTTCCTCACCCCTGGCTCCTCCCTGTCCGAAGTGAGCCCTTTTTATAGTATCAGCAGGGCCTTAATTAGAGTCAGGTGGTCACATTAACTGAATGGCCTCACCTGACTCTTTGCAAGTTAATTAGAGACAGGTGTTCTCATTAGCCTGGAGCAGCCACTGCTCTGGTCAGTCAGGGAACAGAAAACTGTTAACCCAGTGGCCAGTATATTTGCCTTTTGCTACACCCAACTGGCCTGGGTCTATCACACTTCATACTTCTGACACTTTCCACACATGCTCACCATTTCTTCATTGTCATTTCCTGGTGCCCTTTGTGTGTTCATTCTAATTGTTTCCTTCTCATCACTGTGGGAACTGTGATCTGTGTCTCCTTCAAGAACACTCCATTTTTATAGCATGAGTAGGCAGGTGGCACATGCTGATTTTTTTCTCCTTTACTTATGGCTTGTATCACTGCTTGCAAAATTATGTCTTTAGATGTCTCCACTTTAGCGCCTATGCCTTGAAGATACAACATGTGACATTTTTTATCAATTTTTATGTTTGTTCCAGGCTGTGTAACACTAGATGGAGCATATGCTCTTGAGAGTTTATCTGCCATTACTGAGTGGCATCCAGGTTGGAACTCTAGGGTTACATCATACTTCTGTATATTCAAAAGTAGTCACTGTATCCTTGATGGTGTTTCTCCAAGTCCCTTTTTGTGTATTGTAGTCAGTTTGTGATCAGTTTCTGCTTAGAAGCTCTGACCATCGAGTAAGTCATGAAATCTTTTACATCCATATACGCAACCCAGTGTCCCTTTTTCGGTTTGAGCATATGCCTTCTCTTCAACTGTCACAATTCTAGATGCATATGAGACTAGCCACTAATCAGTTCAACAAAACACCAATAGTACTTCTTCCAGTCCCTCTTTCAAGGTATCTCTGGAGAGTTTTATATTTTTCAACGGGTCAGCACTGGAGCTGATGTCTTCTCTACACTTGCTAGGGAATTACTTCTTCCTACAGGCTAATAGGATCCCCAGTCCTCTCCCAGGTCTCTTACTCATGTTTACGTCTGGGAACCGGCCCCTTTGAGGCTCTCGCCTAACTAGACATTGAATGCAAGCTGCAGCAAAAATTAACAAGCTCACTTATAAACTCACAACTTTTAAATCCTGTCCTAACTCCTTATTAGCCTAAAATTAGGCCTCTGGGATGCAGTGAGGAAGGTGAAAAAACCCACTAGGCACCTTGTCAATACTACGCCAAAGGAAAAAAACCCTCTCCAATTCCAAAAATTGGTGATTGGTCAGACCTACAGCATCTTGGAAACAAAGTTCTAACAAAGTTCTGCTGCTCCATGTCTTCAGTCCTTCAGATACAGGAGATGTAAGAAACAATCAGTTAACTCTCCCATCCCTGCACAGTCTAGCCAATGGCAGCAGGAAGAGGCAGAGAATCTCCTCCTCCTTCTCCCTTGCCACTCTCCCTGCCCAAGTCTTATCTCCATGGGCACTCTGGGTCAGGGGAGGTGGTGCAGAAAAGGCTTCATAACAGCCAGGCCTGCCCCTCCCTTCCTCCTTTCTCTCAGGATCCCATGGTTTGTCTTTCTCCTAGTCTGATCAAGCATCTGCACCTGCACTGAGACGGTGTGGGAGAGGTCCATTTGTTTCAGAAATTCATGGGTTGGCCCTGGTAAAAATCTCATAATGACTGGGTAAAAATAGTGTTTGGTTTGGGTATATAAAATCAAATTATGCTGGGAAAAATATTAATACCTCAGTGCTTTCCCCCTATATTTGATTTTTTCTATTTATTTACATCGAAATTTAAAGTATAATGAAGTTTTCAAGATAAAATGGACATGATCTTAATTATGCAGTATTGTTGTAGCCCTGTTGGTCCTAGAATATTACAGAAACATAGTGGGTAATGTAATATCTTTTAGTGGACTAACTTTTGTTGGTGAGAGAGATGAGATTTCGAGCTACACAGAGCTCTTCCTTCAAAAGGTGATCTGAGGAACAGCTTTGTGTAGAAGTTGGTCTTATAAAAGATATTATCTCACACACTGTCTATCATTTTAACCATGTATTTTCCATAACTCCCTGAATGAACTATACTGAAGATATTCAGTAAAGATGAAATTCACCCATCACAAGAAGCAAAAGCACTACCAGTGATGAAGGTGCATAAAGGGACAGTAACCTGAGCCAGGGTCTCCAGTGACCAATGGAAATGGATCTGGAATAGTACTGTAGCATCTCAGCCTATTGCCTATATATTTTGGAGGTGTATTTGGTCTTCCATTCCTTGTTGACTAATTTATATGGAAAATACCCCTAACAAGCTATGGCTAAATTAAAAGAAAGGAGGTGGCAATGCTTCAAGTAACACCCTTTTATGAACTGGGGTGTGATTAACAATCTTGAAGTATGAAAAATATTAATGTATGAACCAAGAGCTCTTTGGCTGTGGTAGAACCATCCAGATTGGAAGATTTGGTAACCTGGAACCTATCAAGGGAGAGCAATTGTCTTGAGGGCTATTCAATGGGAAGGAGGAAGTGGGAAGCCAGGGTACGGTAGGCTTTGCGGCAGGGTGGTAGGAAGTTAATGTGTTCAACTGTGTATCTGGATCAAGGATTTTTGGTGCGTATCCAAATCTTGTGAGGTTAGCCCAGCATGATTTTCACTTGTTTTCCCAATTTGACAAATTTCAGGCAACTTGTTAAAAGTACAATTTGATTGTGCTTATTTTCTATAATAGGAATCCCTGATACTGGTGCTTTTATTGTTTTATTCTGGCTGCAACACAAACTGTAATCTTTAAACCTATCTCCAGCACCATTTTAGTTTGAAGTAGTCTTGTTTCAAAAATACAAGAAATTGATATCCTGAGACAGAGTGCATTTTAATATACACATTTCTCCTGTGGTTTGCTGCCACAATATATTTTTCAGAAGTATGGCCAATTTGTTGGACTGTTGTATATGCTAAATTCTAGAGAAAACATCAGTTATCCTTCCAAAATTTAAGAAAGTGAAATTGAGCAATACAAATATCTTCACAGTGTATGTTCTACTTATTTCCCAATCACCTCCTGATGTTTCCTTGCTACCTTTATAACTGGATGACTATGTGGCCAGAGAGTGAGCCATTAATCAAATTTAATGTGCCTAGACCCAAGTTACAGGGGATAGCATTTATTATTAGAATTTGGCAAACGATCTAGGATTTTGCTAAATGATACCAGGAATATTTTAGGTTTAGTGTCTCCTGAGCAGTATCCCAAAAATATTGTCTGGAGTGTGTGTCACAGAATATGAACCTGATTTTGCATTTTCAGAATGGTTTGCTATTCCCTGAACTTATTACAAAATTAATAATCGGGTTTTGTCTGAGTTTCCCAGAAAGGTGACTTTTGAATGATATTTCTCAAAAATAGCTGCTCACTTTCTAATTAAGCAAATTGGAGTGACAATTGGGCTGATCCTGCAAGTTGCTATGTGCACTACAGGGCACTCAGCACCCACAGAAGCAACCCTTGACTGTTTCCAGTAGCTGCCAAGTGCAAGAACGTGTACATATAATTCTATAGAATAGCACATGTGTGAGGAGTATGGTTACAAAATGGAAATGCATTTGACCAGGGAGGGAGAGATACAAGCAACTGCAGAAAGATTCTGAAGCCCTGCGTCCATTGCACAGCTGTAAGCAAGGTAAACAAACCATTAGGTTCCATTTCTAGAGGAATAGATTATTGTTATTACTACAAAAGCTGCTGTTAAATTTCATTCACAGAACTATTCTCCCTATCATTATAATTACTCTTGAGAGCCTTGCATGAGAATTGAATTTTCTTTCAATAAGACTGACACTGAGGCTCAAGGTAGAGGGAGTTAAGCTTGCTGATTACAAATTAAGTTATGAGGAAAAGATAAATATGTTCGGCTTGTCCATTGTTCAAAGCTTCAGTTTGTAGCAAAGTTCCTTCAGAGGTAAGAAGCAGGATTGAAGACAAAACGGAGAACATGCAGCTGCCTTTTATAGTCTCTTGCCATGTGGCCTGTGCTTCCTTTGTTTCAAACACAAGCTGCCCAATACATGGCTTAGAAGCCTGAGAGTTCTCTCTGTTGGCATGTTCCTGCATGCCTTGCTGAGTCATAAGGTCTATCTGCCTTCTCTCAGTGGGTCAGTTGTATAGCTGATGGTCCTTCATGTGCCATGAAGTAGGCTAGGCAGTGCTGATGCCAAACTGTTTGGTGGTTTCACCCAGAAGCATAGCACAAGTTTGAAATACAGACCTGTAACTCATAATATAAAGGTGATACAAACATATAAACAGGATGATCATAGCTGATAAATTATGACATTTTTGCAGATATCTGGCTGTGACTAGTGTCCCAGTAAGGGATAGCTATGGTCACTCAGTTAGGGAGAACTGCAAAGAATGGAGCAGACAATTCCCTTAAAGCTGGTGGATATTCCAATACTTATAACTTTACATACAAAAATGATACATGCACACAACTAGCATAATCATAACCAGGAAAACAATCTTTTTATAGACACCTCGCTCGACAACCTTTGTATAATGTTTGCTGCAAATATATAACAGTGGTTGCAACAATGATCCATACGGTCATATGCTAATCAGATAACGTCACAAATATCAATAAATAAAAATGCATAGTATCTATTTTGTGAATTTGTGCATAACTTTCATATTCTAATTTTTGTGTTATGTTAAGGCCCATGGGCCAGATCCCCAGTGGATCAAAGTGGTGTCTAAAACTAGGACTTCGGTGCCTACATCCCCATTGTAGGCATCACTTTGATTCAAAAATTCCTCACTTGGTTGCTGCCTAAACCTACAGGCACCTAAACTAACTTGGTGCCTAAATTTCCTGCTATAAAAGTCTCCTAGGCTCCTACATTTCTGCCTCTGGGCATGCACAAAGCTGCCTCCCTCTAGGCATCTGGATGCCTATCTCCAGCCCAAGCCCTGCATGATCCACAACCTGTGAGAAGAGAGGTAGAGGACTGCCTGTCTTACCTGCAGGTCCCAATCCAGTAGGTGATCTCTGAGCACAACTAACTCCATGCAAAATGGCCTGGTGGGGTGGAGAAGATGGCCTCCCTTATAACCTTTAGCCTAGTAGTTAAGGTACTCACTCAGGATATGGAAGATACGGGTTTAATGGCCCTCTCTGCCTGATGAAACTGGATTTGAACAAGGTGCCTTAGCCACTGGACTGTGAGATTTTCTGATATGGATCTCAATCTCTCTTATTGAAGCTGTTCCACTTATTTAAATAATTGAATAATTAAATATTATTTGGGCCAGAAAAAGAGTGAGAATCGCTGTATAAAACTGTACCACATTCCACACTCAGCTCGAAGGCTTATGAAGATTGCATTAGCTGCATAGGGTGTCCGAGTGATTAATTCAGGCTTTGTGGGTCCCATTGTTGTTCTAGTGATTTTAGAGGCACCTAAAAGTTAGGGTTGAAGCTCCTAAATCCCTTTGTTAATCTCAGCTCAGTGGTCCTAATTAAAGGCCCATGGGTGCTAGTCATTGTATTGATGCATTGTGTAGGGACTGCTGTACCGGTGTTCTTGCCTAATGGTTAGAGTCAGGCACCTGAA
Organism: Chelonoidis abingdonii; assembly: GCF_003597395.2. Lineage (NCBI taxonomy): Eukaryota > Metazoa > Chordata > Testudines > Testudinidae > Chelonoidis > Chelonoidis abingdonii. The sequence continues at coordinate 47,928,408 of NC_133773.1, forward strand.
ACAGGAGCTAGTGTCAGAGTCAAGAGTCCAGTCAGAGCACAGAGCTGGAGACATAGTCAGGTACCAAGACAAAGGTCAGAGCCAGAAGTCAAGCCAGGGGTCACCACTGGAGTCGTCATCGGGTAGGGCATCAGAGCAGGGACCTGAAGCAAAGCAGGAAAGTGGAACACGTGATAGTCTAGGATAAGGAAGGTAGGAACAGTCTTAGAGGCAGGACTCAGGAGTCAGGCAAGTAGACAGACTCCCTAGAACCAAACAGTCAGCCAGCAATTCACCTACTTGCATGGACAACTTCCTGACCCTTTTTCTGGTTTAAGTAGTGCATTCCAACCAGCCACAGGGCTTGTCATCTCCCTCAATCAGGCATTTGTGGGCAGGGCCCTTTGTGAGGTAGAGGTTTGCTAGCACCTTCCTCTAGTGGAATGAGTGAACTGCTGGGTGACAACTGTGGTCTGGGGGCCTGGATTCAAGGCCATGATCACTCAAACATAGTCATAATAGTAACAATAATAATCTGTTACATGCAGAAAATACCACATTTCAAAAATTTATACGCCTGAGAACTTAACAAATCAGTCACTGTGCTGTACTATTTCAGGTGAATCTCTTAACATAAGATCTCCTTCAGTCTATCTTCCAATTAGCAAAGTGTGAACCACAAAAAAGCACCAGTCCTGTAACAAGCTCTGTTCAGGCTGAACCCTGTACCTAACAGGAGCTCCAGGCACTTCAGTGGGGATTTGCCTGTGAACTGGGGTCTGTCCAAACTGACCACTTTAGAGGAGTGGGGATGAAACATAGCATGGCTTAGTTTCTGTCTTCTTCCCTGCAGAAACTGCACAGACTCCACTAGGTGTGCACTCAGTGACCTTTTATTTCAAGTTCCCTCCACCAATACTACTATAGTCCCCATGCAACAGTCTATTTACAATATCTACAGTGCTTTAGCCCTCTCATCAGAATCTGAGGGGAACAAATGTCTCCCTTCTCTGAGGCCTCTGTGTGACTGGGCTCAGCTAGGCCTGTTTCTGTTTGTTTGTTTCTCTCTCCCCCCCCTCCTCCGGTCCTTGCCCCATGACACTTCCTTCTGGTGCCTCTAATCAGATAATTGAATCTTTATTTGACCTAGCCTGCCAGCCTGATTAGATAACTACTCCAGCCATCTTCCTCTGGTGAATTAATTAGCATCTAAGTGATCAGAGTGCTGGCTTACCTTTTCCAGAGGGAAATACTTCATTCTATCCCAGGGGCAATACTTGTAGCTTTGGATAAACATTGAAGATCATATTGGTGCAGTTTAGGACTACATCATTGCACTGGAAATAATGAAGTTTTGCATTGATATTTTGGTCCTACTTGCCTCTACGTGTTCTGGAGGTAACCTGATAACAGCCTTTCTTGAGGGTTTTTGTAATTTCTGGTCTTGGATATAATCAGGACAATCAGAAACACATGATGATAGGAAGTGGCGGCAGGTTAGGAACAATTAAACAAACTGTTAAAAACCTCAGAAAACTTAGATTTGTCTTGAACATTGCAAAAAAAAGATCATGCCAGTTGTTATATCTATATTATCTTATTTGTACCTTACCACAGCCTTTCTCTCACAATTAGTTCATTTGAAGCCACATGACTACTTGTGTGAGTAAGGACTGCAAGATTGGCTCCTGCTACCCCCCAACCCCCTTTTTAAATTAAATTAAACATCACTCCTGGAACTGACAAATTCAAAGGACTCAATAAATTCAGTTGCAGAACTTCCATTGGCTTTAGGCTCCAAATTGTCAAAAAAAGAAAGGCAGGAAAGGAGAAGGAAGGAAAATAACTCAAATGCTTATAAAAAGAGAAACTTCTCAGTGAGTTCAGCGCTGAATAGTTGCAAGACAAGTTTATAATCATTTATCACATCAAATTAATTTTACAAATTAACCTGTGGTACTACAGAATATGGATTATCTCAATTATGGAAATGTGGCTTCCATTACTGTTCCATTATTATACCATTCCACTTATGCCCTGCACTTATTACCATAAAGTCATAACTTCCAGTGATATTATCGCACCCAAAATTGCTCATCCTGCTATTTTATAGAAGCTGTTAGGCACAGATACTCACAATTTATAAGTATTTGTCATTAAAGTTATACAATATTTCAAAGAAAGAGATACTGAACGTCTCGAAATATTATAAATGCCTGGAAATTATGAATTTATGGTTACTAGATGCTATCGTGATAGACCCCTTATAAATGATTATATAATTATAATAGTCAGTGAACTTTGCTGTAGAACCTTTCCAGTACTATTATTTCCCTGTTGGACTTAGAAAATTAACTGTTAACTCTCAAGTTAGTTTTCAAGTAACAACTCATCATTCAGAACTTCTTCACTCTTCTGAGAACAGTTCTAAGTCATTGGCTCCATTGGATGATGATGAAAGAATATGAAGTACAGTAATTGTACAAATAGTTGTTGTGTCAGTTTATCTAAGGGCTGATTTTTCAAGGGCTGGCTCCACTGGATTCCAAATCCCACTGACTTCAATGGGAATTAAAGGTGCAGTACCTTTCATGTCCCTCATCAGATTCTGCCAGTGTGCTTCACTCTTCCTGCCCTTTACTGCTGAATGAATTTATATTTATACAAGCTGCTGATTATACCAATACAAAAAAAAAGGACAAATACATTGTGAAGTCTCATTTAAGAGAAAAATGTGGCTTTCAAAATTTTACAAGGAAATAGGATTTTCCTGCACTTTGATTTGTAGATAAGGCACACTAGTCATTTGAATAACTTAGATCTGAGAAAACAGTCTTTTGCACCAGAAGGAATAGCAACCATCTTTGCAGCAGGCAATTAACATGTAACTCTAGATTCCTCTCTGGTTTTGTGTGATAAAGCACTATGAGGCTGATTGAACTACTCATGTCCCTTAAAATATAATTTCCCTTTGATTCTGAGGAATTTCCTAACTCTCTGTAAGATTATAAGGTCCTGCACAAATCCTCATGAGAAGTAAGGAGAAGACCCTGCATGCCGTATCTGTCATAATTTCCTTATAACGGCTCCATTAGGATAATTCCCTGGAAGCCAGCTGTAAAGCTCAGCAGGTCCCCTCCTAATATCCTTCACATTTGGATAATTAACTGAGCTGTTTGAACAACAGAAACTTTATAATGTTCAGCAGTGGGAGTCTTGGAGCTGATCAGCTTTACCCTCATCAGCACTTGTCATTTTAACACTTGAAGGATAATGTTTCAGGATGAATATAATCTTCAAGCAGGAAAAGAAAGCTTTAAAACGTACAGGAAAATAAAGGCCTCAAATAAATTTAGTATGCAGACTGTGACTCTGCTTACACAGTGTTGCTGATATACTGTGTGTTACTGTCTAAGTTGGATTTAGCCAACCTTGCATCTGTACAGAATATAGACTGTTTGATAGCAAGAAAAAAAACCAGTAGCAACTACTCATGGAAACCCAGCCTTGACATACTAAGAAATTGAATGTGTAAAACCATTGCAGTGATCTCAGCAGTTGTCATGGTACAATTCCCCACTCTGAACCTTAGCGTCCAAAAGATGGGGTACCAGCATGAATTCCTCTAAGCTTAATTACCAGCTTAGAACCTGTAGCACTGCCACCAACCAGGAATTCCAGTACCTGGTACACTCTGCGTCCCCCAAAACTTCCCGGGGACCCCAAGGACCCAGACTCTCTGAGATCTTACACAGGAAAGTGTAAAGCCCTTTTCCCCACACGTTGCCGTCCTCATCAGGCTTTCCCCTCCTGGTTACCCTGGAAATCCTGTGATTCAAACTCCTTGAATCTGATAACAAAAGAGGAAAATGCACTTCCTCCCTCCTTTCTCTCCCCTCCCAGGACCTCCCTGAGAGAGACAGTAATCTGACAGAGGAGAAATTAGCCTTTCCCCACACAATTCTCTGGTGATCCAGACCCCGTCCCTGGCGTCTACACCAGAATAAAAAACAAAAAATCAGGCTCCTTAAACAAGAAACTTTTAATTAAGAGACGAAATAAAGTAAAAATTATTTTGTAAATTTAAAATGGAAATAGGTACAGAGTTTTTTTAGCTACATAGGGGCACGAGATACTCACCAGCCTAAGTATATCAATATACATAATTAAAATCTTTCAGCAAAAAATACAGATTTGACTCCTTTCAGCCAAATACAAATTAAATTCCTTCCAGCCAAATGCACATTTGCCAAAAAAGAAAACAAACATAAGCTAACTGCGCTTTTATCTATCTGTACTCACTATTCTGGAATACTTATAAGAACTACTGTCCAAGGAGATTGGAGATGAACCTGGTTGAACATTCTGTCCTCTGAGCCCCGCAGAGTGAACAAACAAACCAAAAACTAACAAGCGCACACACACTTCCCTCTCTCAAGATTTGAAAGTGTCCTATCTCCTGATTGGTCCTCTGGTCAGGTGACAGCCAGGCTTACTACACTTGTTAACCCTTTACAGTCAAAGAGATATAAAGTACTTCTGTGCTATTAACTTTTCTTATCTGTTTATGACAGCAGTCTTTTCCAGATGACACTTAATTTGTTTAAAAACAGTAAAACAAAATATTCTTTAACTTCCTTTTTCCCCAACTAACAAAATGAGAAAATAAAAATCTAGATCTAAAATTAAACACCTAAAAGTCAAAATAGGCTTGGGTTTTCAATGGAGCCAAAAGGAGTTAGTATTCATCTTACATTGAAATTCGTTGGAAGTTGAGCACCCGACTTTCTTCATAAAGAACTATCTCAAATCAAACTAGCATCTTAAATTAATGTCTTGAAGCAAGTCCGTCTCTCCAGCTTGTTCTTATTGGTGAACAATTGAAATTACTGTGTGGTCTACAAAATCTTTACCAGCTGACTGATGATCTCTCCATCTTGTCTGAAACAGTTTTCATAAAGGGGCTGCCATAACCTCAGTTTCAGATGCTAAAACTGAAAGGTGTTGCAAAGCCATGAATGTGTACCTTTTACCATATATTCTAAATATTATTATCCGGTGTTCAAGGAAAAGTAGGATATTCCTTTTGTATAAATGTGTTTAAAACAGAGATGAGCAAAATTCATAATTTATATTTCATAGAATTACACAGGAAAAATTGCACCTGCCTTTTCCCCACCCCGTATTTTACTTTATTTACAACTTTGATGGAGTGACTAGGAATACAATTTAGCAAGAAAATATAAATTTTTACATGTTTTTGATTCAAAAGCCATCTCTGCTTGAAAATGATACTCATTTTCATCTGGAAAAAAAAGGTTAATCTTTGCTTGAAAACTCCTGTTTTCACTGGAATTTGTGCATAGGACAAAGTTCATGTACTCTAGTGAATGAAATTCATGTACCTTTTTCTTCTTGAGTTCACATGTAAGGGCAACAAAAGCGGATGGCTTCATACTTATTTCATGTAATTCTGCGCACATGATATGCTGTGCAGCCTACCCTAGTCAGCTACTATGCTAAAGCCCAAGATGCTTTACTTATCAGATCATGGAAATTAAGAAAAATAAAATGGTTTTGTCAGATACTATGCGTATAATTTAAAAGCCCCCATTATCTCTGAAATTAATATGTTTTGTTGGGATTCAGCTCCTAATATTAAAATTCATGGGCTCAAATTTAGTCCATTGTGTTTGGTGGAGTTACAACCTCTTGCTACAGGGCTGAGTTTAGCCAGTTATATTGGAATAGGTGTATGAGTTTTATTTTGCTTTTCTGAATTGTTTGTCCAGACCCAACAAATAAAATAAATCAAAGTTTTCAAAAGATTTAAGACTGATATTTGTTTAATTCAGAACTGGCATGAAATCTATTTAAAATGCTGAGTGTATTATACATTATAACCCCTTTTTAAGTTACTGAAAGATGGTTGCAGGAGATTATTATTAATTATAGTAAGATGCTATTGTTGTGTTGACTAAGTATAATTGCAAAAAGACATATTTTTAAAATATAACTGCAGTGTGTGCTTATGAATCATTAAGATCTCTGTTTCTTGTAAAAATTTAACCTAATTTTAATAAGACTTACATTTGAACCACAATAAAAATAATAAAATACAAATACATAACAGTGACTATAGGTTTCTGTATGAATGGAAGAAAGTAGAATGTATACACAGCCTCCAAGAGAGAATACTCTGTCAAAAAAAGAGACTGATTATCATTTGTACTAAGGCCCCTTTATTTCCACCAATTTTATGGGTCCTTTACATTGTCAAAGCAGTGTAAGGAGGCCTTAGCATAAATAAGAATCAGGCCAAGGTCAAGAGGTAATGTGATATGAGGACTGGCTCATTGTTGGGATTCCTTTGAGATCTCTTCCACTCAAGTCCCCAAGAACGCAGCTGAACTCCAGTCTCATCACTCAGATTGCTTTATTTGGCATACAGCAAAGCTATACTGAGTTGTTTAGGCTCAATCGTAGGGGCTGAGTTAAGGGTTTACCACACATCCAAAGTTACACAGTAAACCTCCTCCTTTATATACACTTACACATTAAATTGCACTTACTATACATTACATTACACATTTTGGGATTGGTCTGGTCATTTTGTAGGAACCAATCCCTGTACAGTACGCACAGCCCTTGCACAATTTACTCTTTACCTCCTATGTTTCAGGTCTCTCTTATACATTGTTCTCTTGTCCATTAGAAATGATTTCCAGGATGTTTTCCTTTATTTTTGCTAGTACGGACATTCTGCTTCCAGCCTGGTGATCCATTTACCTCCCTAATCCTGTCTCCCAAGAAATGAGGCCTCACCCATTTCCAATTACTCATCTTAAATCAGGCCTACCTTCATGCCAGGTTAATCTTCAGTATTTTTCAGCTATTTATAAAATTGTTCAGATGTTTTTATTTTTGGGGCTTGGATAACAAACATAGTAAGTATTGAGTTCTCTGAGAGTGACTGAGAATAGGGAGGATGCTTGTTTTTATAAGCCATTCTTAATACAAAATAGATTATTTAAGATAAGTAGAATTCCTTTTCAGCTAAAGGGGCACCAGTTTCTATAGGTCTTTATATTCCTCTGAGGTGAACCTGTTCTTTAACAATACAAGCAGTGCCGAGTCTTGTTAGCATAGACTCCCGTGATAATATTTCTTTATCTTGATAAAGTGAAAGAATATGTAGCATAATAAGTCACTCAGGAACTAGCTTAACTTAATATTTTATTAAGACAGGGGCCATTAAACTGTAGCTGTGGTCAGATAAAACAAAATTAAATGTTAAGGATTTCTCTGACACTATTCCCATATTACTTTACAAGTTCTCTTCCCAATACTTAAGAAATATTTCTCCCAAGTGTCACTATGATCTCCTTCTTATGTCTTGTGCAAGAATTGACCATGCCATGCACAATTCTGCTGAACTACAAGCAAAGAAGTTATATACTGAGAAGCTTTAATCATCTACAACAGTTCAAATAATCCAATATTAAAACACATTTATGCATGAGCAACTAAAACTAATAATTGAAAGAAATTACATGCAACTCTCGAAACCATTTCTTAACTGTAACTCATTAAAATAAATTACGGTATATTATCTCAATTATAATGCTGAAAATAGAATTTAACAGCAGTTGTTCTGTCACTTTACCTTCCATTTTAGTTTTCATGGCAGATCTATTTTGAAAATAATTTGTCCTAATCAGATGTTGCTATGTATTACCAGCTATTTATTACACTTCCTTACAAGAATATACATGGAGAGGTGTTGGGTTAAGCATTAAAACTTTCACTCATTAGGGCTAATTGAACGATATGGGCCAAAGAATGGCAGACAGTAGTTACTGTAGCTAAAAAACATATGAAACTATAGACCATTATAATTACAAAAGCAATTCACCTTTATAGTTATATGATAGACTATGCTGTATCAATTCACTGTTAGTATTAAAAAAAACTGATTGAAACTAAATACAATACAAATAGCAAATGTCTTAATTGTAATGTTCACATATTGAGTTCCTTTTATTCAGTTCACATCATTTTTGTCATTACACTTTAGACACCAGTATTAGATACCGTGCTGAATTTTCTAAATACTAGGAATTGCATTAATGCAGTATGTGGAAATTTTGCCTTGATCATGAAATCATTTGTTAAACATATAGGCACCGAACCCACAATACATTAATCAACCCTGATTGCTTTTAGTGGGAATTGAGGATGCACATCACACAGAACTGGGCCAAAAGAGGGACATCTAGCCAGATCTAGAGAGATACTTAGTGAGTATCTAGAGTGCCTAGCACATCTCAGGATCTGGCCTATTAAATAGGACTAGTTATTTGCCTGAATTCATGGAATTAATCCACAATTAATTACGGTATGAAATAAGTCCTAGTGCTCTTGAAATTTCAGTTACAATACACCAGATAGTTTCTCTTTGTTACTATACTTCTGTCTTTAAGTGCCAGTGCTCTAACCACAATATGAAAAACCACGTTTATGTTAAATCTGAGATTAATATAGTTTATATTTAATTATAGTGACTTTTTCTTTCCTTTCAAGAATGACTTTTAACTTGTTTCCTATCTTATTTCATTTCTCATTTTTATACCAGAGCCCCAAAAGATTAATATAAATAATACTGTATTACAAATATACATATGACTGCCTATTTTTCAAGCTTGTTGTTTCTACCCCAGGTTTTGATGGGTCAGCGAAGTCCACTGTGAATTTTTTTTTATTCATATGATTAATTACAAATGTAGTGCTATTTTATATATGTTATATAGATTTCTCATTACAGTGTCTCAACATAATCATTTGACATAGAAAATCATCAAAAGTCTTCTTGCGGTTATGGAGAGGAAGAATCAGGAATAATTTATATTTGATAAGCACTTATCTGAGGCTTTAGGACTGCTGCAATTTCTATAAAATTGGGTTAATGGCTGTAGATGCAGCCTCAAACTCCATCTGTTGGGCTGCTCTAAATTGGAGTTGAGTGAGGATTGCTGTACTTTGCTCTAATCTGCCATGCTCTCTCTTCTCCACCAGTCTAACTCCTCCCTAACACATTAGAGAATCTTGCCCATAGAGTAGAAAGTATCCATGGTTAGGGGATAAGGGATGAAGTGCCTTTCTATGACCATGCCAGCTTGAGTTATTTAATCTTTCTGTGCACCCTCTCTTCATCTGTAAGATACAACGTATATCTTTACAGGTTACTGTGGGACAAAATTAATTAATGTTTGCAAAGGTTTTTCAGATCTCCAAATGTAAGATAAACAGTGCTGATTCAGTCCTTTTAAAGTGAATGGAAAGACTGCACCTGGGTGGGGTTCTTTGGGCAGTTGACCTTTATATGTCCCAGTTCATTACACTTATAGCATCTTCCAGCTAACTGGTCACTGGGTCGAGGTGGGTTACTGGAGACTGGTGAGGTGGAAGGATAGGGTGTCTGTGGCTTCCCTTGGGTTGTAGGAGGGTTTTTGGGTTGCCCTCGGTTGTAGGGTTTATTGTCGGTGTGCCCCCTGGGGTTTTCATTCCCTTTACAGTAGCTTTTTTGCTTCTGCGCACTTCCATCTATTTGGCTCCAATCTCCGCCTCGGGTAGATTTTTGGGTTTTCCATCTTGTATGTACCGTGTTATGTCCTCAGGAACACTCCAAGAACCGCTCCATTTGTATGAGGAGTTGCAGTTCGTCAATGGATTGAACATTGGTTCCTGATATCCAGGCCTTATAATTCTTCCAACGTAGTAGGCGTGTTTGGGAAATGACCCATCTGGTTTCCACTTTTGGCGTTATGAAACGCTGATGGGATGATCGCGGGGTTATCCCATTCTGTATCTGGCCTTGGTTTGAAACAGTTTATAATCGTTCATTTGGTCTTTGGCTTTCAGCCGCCACTTCTGCCAAGGGTCCACTGAGGTGTGACCTCAGCTCTAGCATGTACTGGTCTTCAGGGATGCTGTATCCAATGCAGACTCTTTCAAATTTCTCTAGAAGGCCTCAGTGTCATCACCTGCCTTGTAGTTGGGAATTTTTGTGCGGTTTGAACAACAACTGGCGACGGGGGGGTTAGGATTGGCTGCATTCTGTGCTTTAGCCTGTCTAATGCTAGGGCCTGTTGTAGGCCTTACTCTGTTTTCCATCTCTCGTTGGAAGGCTGCATCTTTGGCTTGCTTCTTCTCTTTTGTAAGCGTCCTCTTTGGCGGCTTGTTCTCTTTTGTAGGCAGCGTCTTTTTCTTTTTCTCTCAGCTCCATCTCTTGTATTTATTTTTTCCAGGTCGCTGCCTGTGATTCTGCATCTTTTGATTTTTCCTCTGCCCTCTAGTCTCGCTCGTTCCTGCTTTAGGCATCTTTGGTAGTCATGGTTTTTTGTTCTTGTGTTGGGCTGCCCTTGGTGTTTGTTTTCTGAACTGCTGGCTCTCTGTTGTCTCCTGGAGTTGCTAGCAACTCCTTTGTTTAAGTTTTCCTAGCTAATTTTGATACTGTAAATTACCAAAACAAAAGCCACTTATATTACCGTGTGTATTTGCTGGGTACTTGATTCCCAATTGAATTCTATTGTTTAACAAAGACCCTTAATGTCACCTTAATAGTTCCTTGCTTAAAATGGGCAAGCCAAGCTGAGCAGAGAAGAAACAGAAAAAAATTTCTCTCTGGCTCCTTTTAAACCAAACCCTTCTCTCTGCTAACACCCTAATCAAAGAAAAAGAAAAAATAATATTCCTACTGGCTTCTGGATTTACTTCCCACGCTTAGCCACCATGTCGTAAGCCTCTTCCCAAATCTGGACCTTAGCGCCAAAATGTGGGTGACCTAGCATGAACTCCAAGCTTAATTACCGCTGATCTTATCTCGCTGCCACCAGACAGGATTAACAGCGCCTGCCTCGCTCTGGTCCCCCAAACTTTCCCTGGAGGGTCCCAACCCAGAAGCTCTGAGTCTTACCGCAAGGGAAAATAACCCACTTCCTCCCCTCTCTTCTCCCACCCCAGACTTTCCTCTCGGGCTACCTGATAGTATTGAGTGCAATCTCTTTAACATTCACAATATCAAGAAGCATTTCTCCTCTTATTCCAACAAAGAGACAAACCCAAATACAAGGAAACGAGATGATTCCTATCTCTTCCCCCTCCCACCAACTCCTGGTTGCTGCAGAGTTACCCTCATAATCTAACACAAAGAGATCCTCCCCTTCTTTCCTTAGCCTACCCAGAGAGAAAACTCCAACAAGTCTTTAAAAAAGACAAGCTTTTATAAAAAGAAGAAAAAGACATAAGAATGTAATCTCTGCATCAAGTGACAATACAGGGCTATTGCTTATAAGAAAAATATGAATAAACAGTCTGATTCAAAAAGATATCCAATTTGAAACATTCCAGCAAGCTACACACAATGTAAATACAACCAAAACAACATAAAAGCCTATATTGTTTTTCTACTTGTACTACAATTTGGAAACAGACGATTAGAAGATAGAAAGAACCTTCTCATAGCTGAGAGACAGAAAAAAGACTCAGACCCCCAAAAATTCCCTCCCTGACTTTGAAAAATCCAGTTTCCTGATTGGTCCTCTGGTCAGGTGTTTGGTTCCCTTTGTTCCCTTTACAGGTGAAAGAAACATTAACCCTTAGCTACCTATTTATGACAAAGACTGCCAATGATTTCAGTGGCATTTGGATAAGGCCCATGAAACATAAAAGTTACAAAGTAAATTCTGTTCTTAGTGTCACTATTTTAAACTGGAATCTGTCTCTTGTATTGCTTCTGCTTTCTCTGGGGAAGTGCTGTACTACAAAACCTGAACAAGTATTTTTTGTAAGTTGAACTTTAGGGACTTTGTCTTTTGTGGTACAGTATCTCTATTTCTCTGCTTCTTTTATGGTTTCTCTGGGGGGTTACTACAAAAGGAAGAAAAAAACTTTATATCAGGGACTCTGTCATTTTTGTTATCTCTCTCCTTCTGTCCATTGTGCTATTTTATAGAATAACATAAAAAAAAAGTAGATAAAAAAAGCCAGTGCCATTGGATGAACTCTCAATCTCTGTTTCACTTGTGTTTTCTTGAGAAGAAATGCCAAGGAGTTATTTACTTTAAAAGTTATTCAATTTTGTTTTAGTGACGTTCAGTAAAGATTGTTGGGACTGATAGTGGAAACCAGGGAAGACTATGGGGAAGTACTGGGAAGAAAGAGAAAGGAGGGCTAATGAAGATAAGAGTGGGGGGAACAAGAGATAGATTAGACTAATAGAAGTCTCTACTTTGTGTGTGTGTTTGTATATAATTATGTGAAAAACTGTCAAATCCTATGTTAAAAGAACATTAAGTTTGCAAAGTTGAACACTCAAATTTAGGAAATTTAAGATTGCTAGGGCAACCTCAATTTACTCTCCTTGTACGTATGCATTACGATACAGTCTTTATTACATAATAGCATACTATTTTTTCTGCAAGACGCTACCTCACGTTGTGCGCAGGACAGGACGAAACTCGCTAACTGGCTACTTGTTCAATATTCTATTATCCCCTTCATTCAGTGTGTGATTACAGGCATAGTAGGGCTGGTCAGAAATTTTTCATCTGAATGATTTTCCAATGAAAAATATCCTTTTCCTGAAACCTAAATTTTCCATGGCAAAAAATTATGTTTTACTGAAAATTTTCATTTTTCCATTGGGAAAATTGAGATGATGTCTCCCCAACTACTCACTTGGAAGACTCTTGTGAAATTGAAGGGCAGACAGTATGATTAACTTCCTCAAAGCATTCTTATGACACTCATAACTGTAGCTTCTGGGTGCTTCATAAACACCAATGAATTTATCTTCATAACGTGTGAGGTAAGATGGTATTATCCCCATTGTATGGAGGAGAATCTGAGACAGAATGATACAATTGTCAAGTATCCACTAATTCTGGATGCCCAACTTGATATACTTATCATTTTATAACACTTTCATGCATTTAGTGTGTAACTCCCATTGACTTCGGTTACACTTGTGAGTAATCACCACTTCTGCAAATCAGGCCCCAGGTCTCTCAAATTGGATAGCCACAGAATGAGGAAACGCAAGGTGGCTACCTGTGAAAAGTTTGGTTTAAGTGACTTGCCCAACATCCCATATTAGGTAGAGGTAGGGATAAAATCTAATTTCCCAGGGAAGTATTCAACTACCTTATATCCAAGACATCAGCTTTCTTTTCCTGCAGTCACCAGCCTGATTCACTACACCCCTTCCAACTTTTGGAACAAATACAGACAGAAGCCTCATTCATTACGCAACCCTGACTGGTTCCTTAAGCATCAAAAATCCATTGCAATGAATGAGGCAGGGCTCCAGTGGATAAAATAGAATGTGATCATGTAATTAAAGACGTCATGATGTATATGCACAACAGGCTACATTAAGTTTGCACGGGCAAGCTTAATTCTGGCATTTCCTAATATTTGAGTACTTGATTGTTTCTGTCTTAAAGCTCTTTTAGTGTAATGTTTTTGCTTATAGTTTCTATTTAAACAAAATAAAACTGAAAATAAACTGAAATTCTATCAAGTGGAGCCATATTGATCTTCACCAACAGGGTTGGAACCTTTAAATCCACAGTCCTCTGCTACTTGAGATAATGAGGTAGGCGATAGCAGTATTGGGCTGGTAATACTATCTTATTAAGACACATTTTGCCAGTTGGTCTCACAGCTATCTGCTGATAGTAGAGGAACCATGGGATTTAGGAATCTTGGGTTCAACACCAGTTTTGGAAGTGGAGTGTTCTCTCTAGTGGTTACAGAATCTTCTTCCCCATTTCCCACGGTCTACCATTTTCTGCCTCTGTCCCTAGCATGTCCCTCCCTACCTTCTCCCCTCTGTTCTAGGCTCCTGTGCTTATAACACCCCAACAGCCTATCCCTTCCCCCCGCCATTCTCTCTTTGCCTCCAGTCTGTAGCCATAGTACAAGTGCATCAGCTCTTGGCCCTCCCCCTCAGACACCTTTCTTCTGACATAGGGAATGTAACAGGTGCATGAAGGGACATTTTGGAGGGTAGGCTGGAAACTGAGCATGGACATAAGTCTCCTCCTTACTTCCCTGTACCAGCTATCTGGTGAGAGCATCTGAAGATCTGCCATTCTCCCTCCTCCAGTGCATATATATATATATATAAGTGTTGGGGGTCAGGGATCAGGAAGTGCCCACTCACCAAACCAACCAGCACAGCTGTGCTGTAGGGGAAAGTTACCTATCCCAGGTACAGACTTAAGCAGATTACTTATCCTCCCATCCTCCCAGTGAGCAGGACGGGACTCAGGAAGCAAACTATAACTCAGTGTTCCAATCTGATTCCCAGTTTGTTCCTGGGCATTGCTCCTTATTCAGGACATGTGGCAAAGCAGCAGTTTTTCTTATAATCCTTTTTGTCCTGATATCTAGTAGACATGCAGTTTGTCATATTCTATTGTAGATTATTTTTGCTTCTTGAAAATATCTATTCTTGAAATATTTTTGTTACTGTCTACAGGTATTGATTGAATGAAAATCATTGACTAAATTAATGCTTTCCTTGTTCCAAACATTGATGCTAGGACTTTCTAGGTCTACTGAACTGGAACATCAGTACTCTTGGTAGTTTCTATTGATCCAGTCCTGTTCTCCAGGAGTGAGATCACTAGTGTTTTTATCTGGAACTTCATCTGATCTGATAATTATCATTGTGTTTTTAATCCACAATTGTGGTGTATGGTATGTCATGATCTTGAATGGTGTGGGTGGCACATGAAATGGATTAGCCCATTTCAGAATTCTGATACTCAGTCACATACTCACACCCATGACTTATTTACATGCTCTGCTCAAACTGTCCTGTCCTTTTTAGCTGCTGTCATTCTAGGTTAGGGTAGAGGCACAATGGCAGGGCAGAGTAGGAAGTTTACAAAGCTGCTGCCTGTTCTGTGAATAAGAAAATGATTCCAGTCCTCAGTGCTGCTAATGCAATACTTGTCATTCATTGAAATACACAATTTAAATAAATACAGGCATTTAGCCCAGTAGACATTACCAAAATAAATAAATAGACTCACAGGCACAAGGAAAACAGAGCTCCTCTTTGTTCATGGTGTCACATTGATTGAGATGCTGGTGAAATCAGACTGCATGCATAGGTCCCCACTCTTCCCCCCTGCCACCAGAATAGGCCTCATAATAATAAAACCAAATGCACAAATCATTTTTCTTACCTCTAGGATTATTTTTACGTACAACATTATGTCGACACAGTATCTTCTGGTTAAATATCATCAGGAAATAATACGGGAAATATTAGTTTTTGCACATCCCTGCCTATAATGCTTATATCTCCTTTGAAACAGACAATCCTACACTCCCAGAGTTTACTAGAAGTTAAAGTGTATTTGTCCACTATATCTGGGCTATGTCTGACCTGAACAAATTTAATTTCAAAGAAAAGATTTGTATTGGTTCCTACAGAAATAAATCACAAACCTTGCTGTTCAGTGCTCTCTCATGTTATGCCTTTCTTGGAATTAAAAAGGAGAAAGGGGGCAGGTCTCTTGCTGCTTGGTTCATCATTGTTACAGGAACTTCTGTTTTCTTCTAAACAACTGAAACATTTGTTAATATAGAAAAGTTCCAATCCTGACTGGGTGGGATGGTTGTGGAGAGGGGGGCTACTGTTCCCTCTCTCTCTCTTTCCACTGATAGAAACTCACCTTTTATCTATTTTTTTGGTTGATTATACTGTGTGAGTGAGATGGAGAAAATAGAGTGAGTTCTGACAAGCAGACTTAAAAACAATGCAAAGAGTATCAGAGCAGGAGCACTATCAAACTCGCAGTGAGGGATATGTGGTGCATTCCCTAATTCACAAGTGCTGTGTGAGGATGCAGTTGCTCCCATATTATTGTTGTCTAAGAATTCAGTGCTCCTTGAGCCTGACACAAAAAGTCTTTCTATTGACTTCCATGATCTTTGGAGTAGGCTTCTTGATCTCAAATTCAGAGTCACCCTTTACTTAGGATGGATACTTGTGTTCCAAGGATCTTGTCTTTATCCAGGATTGCTCATGAGGCTGAAGGATATCTGTGTCTATTTGTAGTGGGTTATGTAGTTAATTGCATTTCCATTTCTGCAAGGATAGCCCTTTCAGTCACAATGCATATCTGTGACTGGAGTGGATTATTATTCTGTGTCATAGTTGATGATTCTGGTGCCATCTGGAGCTGGGAGTGAGTGTGACTTTACATGACTGAGATTAACCATTCTTTCTCCCTATTTAGGAATGGTGAAATTCTTGTTGACATAGTACAATGGCTTCTGCTCATCAGCTCCTATGTATTTCCCATAGGCTGAAGGGCGTTTTGCCTTTTTCTGCAGTTTTCACTGCATTTGTCTGAGCATGCTTCTGTGTATAATAGTCTAAAAATCCTAGCCTATTCTCCATAACTGATGCTTTGAAAAGACTGTTTCCAAGCACACATTCTTTTGTTAAGCTCTTTTTTTAAGAGGGAGAGAAGCAGGGAAGAGAGGGAGGGAGAAAAATTGTTAGTCTCAGAGGATAGGACAAGAAGCAATGGGCTTAAATTGCAGCAAGGGCAGTTTAGGTTGGACATTAGAAAAAAAATTGTCAGGATGATTAAGCACTGGACTAAATTGCCTAGGGAGATTGTGGAATCTTCATCATTGGAGATTTTTAAGAGTAGGTTGGACAAACACCTGTCAGCAATGCAGTAGATAATACTTAGTCCTGACTTGAGTGCAGGGGACTGGATTAGAAGACCTCTCGAAGTCCCTTCCAGTCCTTTGATTCTAAACATTTAAAAATAAATACAGAATCCTTTCTAATTTTTTTAGATATAGGCTTTACTATGACTATGATCATTGCAGGGCCTGAGAACAAATTTTAATACTCAGCTGGTGGTAAATTTATCCTCAAAACATTCCTGTGAAAGAAGGGAGTATTGTTATTTACATTTTACATATGGTGACCTGAGGCACAGAGAGATTCTGTAGCTTGTCTAAAGCATAGTGCAGACCTTGTACTAGCTCTTTTTTCTCCAGTACAAAGTTATCTAAACTTCTCAGTTTCCAACAATAATAGTTTTCTCATGAAGTTTTAAAGTGCAATTCTATTCTGCAAAGTATCTTTAAAAATGACATTGTGGGGTTCTATCTTTATTTTGTCTCAGTGATTCCAGGTCAAATCTGATCAATTTACAGGTAAAGAAAAAAAAAAATCTAACTAGTAGCCTTATAAATTCAACTTAGAGCCAGAAAGTCACTCTGGGTTCTTTTCTAGGCCATACATGAACAATAAGAGCATCATAAATTAACAAGATTATATATGACTCTGTCTACACTAGAGCCCTTACAGCAGCACAGCTGTACCAATGCAGCTGAGCTGTTATAAGATCTCTCGTAGCCGCTCTGTGCTGACAGGAGCAGGCTCTCCTGTTGACATAATTAAACCACCCCCAACGAGTGGCAGTAACTATGTTGGCAGGAGAAGATCTACCACTGACATCGCACTGTGTACACTACCTCTTATGCTGGTAAAACTTATGTTGCTCAGAAGTATGTTTGTTTCACACTGCAGAGCAACATATATTTTGCCGACATACATGGTAGTATAGTCATGGCCTCTGGCTCACATATGATCAAAAGACTATCTCACTGTCCCACAGTTGTGGTGCTAAAAAATATAAACTAGTAATACCTGTACTCAAAATAAGTAGGTGTGACATACAATAAACAAAAAGTATAGATCTATTCAGTGAGAAAGTGTCATTTTTACATAGTGCTTTTGAGAATGGAACTGCTTTAAAGCCTCCCAACCTCTAGAATATCAATGGGAGCAGCAGCAGTAGAAGACTTTTTTCTCAATTTACTCTCAGCAGTTAAGCTTTGCGGTTCCTTCAGTTTAGTTCACCTAGTTACTTCTATGAGGTCCTAATGCACTAAACTACTATAATAACACTCAGATAAATTTACTGACCGGGTGCCTATGCAAACTGACCTCTAGATACTACAGAAATAAGCACATTTCATGTCTAATGATATCAATTGATGCTCTAGGTGATGGATAAAAACAACATGCATTGCCAGAACTTTCAATTAAAATTCTGTCAGAAGCTAAAATCAGTTTCACATAGGCAATATATTTTCCCTAAGCTTCATTAGATTACTTCTAAAGTTTTCATGAAGTCTCTTTATGTCAGAAGATTCTATGTAATACAAAGTATTGCTGGCTATGGGATCTTTTCTTCCACACAGCAAGTGATGACATTCTGCTGACTGAGATCATGCATAAAAACGTCTCCACATGATCTCTGTAAGACAGAGGTAGTATTTCCAAGGTATTTTTGTTTCAGTGATTTTCCATTAAGCTTTCATTTGACATCATGGTAGAATCTCTCTTTGGATAATTTGCAACCTGAAGACAAATCTGTTTACCTGAAATACACATATTACTAAAAAAAAAAAGAATGGCTATGTAATTATCAGTAAATTTTCAAAGGAAATCTTGTGAACCACTCACATTAATTTATTTGGCCTTATAAATCCAGAAAGAGAAATGACATGGTTTATCTGTAGAATAGCATCATCCAATAGATGGCAGTATAATCTTTATTATAAAACTCTTTTTCAGCAAAGACAGAAACAATTCAGGTGAATTTCAGTTTCTGTCTGTCAGCTGCCTGAAAAAATGTGACTTTTTGTTTTAAAAAGTGGCATTATAGGAAAACATAGAATAGTGAGTCATTTCCTAATGGGACTTTTGTCACTTCTACTTAATACAATCACAGTTTTGTTCCTTGGAACTGTTGTTATTCTCACTAATCAGCCTTAAAATGTACAGCTTGAACGGTTCCAAATGATCATTGATTTTTGACTATATAAGACTTTATTTCCGTTTATTGAACGAAAGAGTAGAAAGTGCAAATCTCTGCAGTTTAAAAAACTTAGTGTTAGAAATATATGCTACTGAAGTTAATGTACAGCTATAAATAATTCACCTTCTGACAAAACGAAGAGACCATTACTTTTATAGGGAAAGTTGGTTCTAAATGTACCATTGTTGCCTTCATGTACTTTCATGAATGACGATAGACAGATCTGCAGATGAAAACTGAATCTCTGACAGAAGCTATTTTAAAAACAGAAGATAAATATGCAATACTCTTTAACTCTTGACTTGAAGCAAAGAAGGCCACTAGAAATATGAACTATTAGATATGCTAGATCAACTCCATATATCAACAATTTTAAATCTCTGATAACAAAACTTGTGGTTGGAGTATTTATTTTTTAATACATTTTGGAAAATGAATATTATATGACTTGTCTTTGATTTCTGTAGTTAAGGAATTTTACTTTGTAAGCTGCACAAACTCTGATCTCCAGCGCTCCACACACCCCTCTAGCTCCAGATTCATCCTTACTAACTTTAGAGCTGGGAGAGAAAATACTAGTTCTCTCAAAATCAGAATGTTTACTTTGGGGAAAATTCATGTCTGGACAGGAGACTCTCAGTCCCCACACCACCCCCCCCCCCCATCCTTTAAAAGAGAGGAGAGATGTCCCAACATCTGTTTCCTGACCTTCATTTGTGTTTGCAGATCATCTTCAATCTATTCCCAGTGGTGGGGATTGTATAAACACCTTTGGGGCCATCACCAAACCTCACTTTCCTATGTAAATTATTCAGTTTTCCCCAACCCATTGTTATACTTAGGATAATGAAAAGGGGGTGCAGAGGCAGAGACATAGAGAGGTGGGAAGAAGACAGACATTATCAGAGGCCAGAAAAGACAGCAACATTCACGAAGGCAATAACCAACAGGCTCTGAAATAGCCTTAGGCATAGCAGCAGCATTTGTGTCAGGAGGGTATGGAGAAGAGAAGCTTAATCCACTCAAACATAAAAGATCCTCTTCTCCTCTGATCCCATGTCATGGAATGTGGGACAGCAGGCAGCACCAACATATTCCGAATAGGCCTGAGGTGCAGTCTAAGGTAGGGTTTCTCCACTATCATAAGGCACAGGTTACTCATTCTCTCCCTGTAAGACGCATAACACGGCTTAAAAAAATCTTCTCCTAAACTTACTTAACTAAGAGTTAAACTAGCTGTCCAAAGTGAGAAATACCTGCACCGCCATATCACACACACCTCTGACCACATGCCTCCAGATCCATGTATATTTAATTTCTATTGGAACATCTTTACTTGTCCAGTGAACCAGTTCTGATGCCATCAAACTCAGTCAACTCCCACAAAACCAAACAAGCTTGGCCTCCATCAATTTTTCCTTACAAGCGTTAGGAAAATGTTTTTTTCCCATTGAAAATTCTGACAAAAATTAAACATTATTCACAGAATTTTGTCTTTTGGATGAAATATCAAAAACAAATTTTATCCATAAACCCAAAATATTTCATAGCAGAAGTGCCATCACAGTGCTTCCTGGGAATTGTAGTTGAGGTACATCAAGCGTTTCATCCAAAATATTTCACAGGTCAGGCATTTCTTTTTACCTCCTCCCCCCGCACAAAAAAATTAAATTTTCTATGGAAAGCAGACACAATTGCAAAAACAAATGTTTTGTCAATAACCAATTTTTCCATCAAAAAGATTTGACAGAAAAATTTTGACCAGCCTTACAAGAATTCTCCTTCACTTTAATGCAGGCTGATGTATCTTTATAGTAGTCTTGTTGACCTTCTCTCTTCAAAATTTAGAATGCCTTTATGAGGCTGTTTTTTCACAGCTTATGTACAGCAAGATTTTAAAGAAAGTCTGGAGTCTGAGAGTTCCCTCCATCTGCTCCCATGTGTACTTCATGCAGGCTTGAAAATAAGCAAAGTTAGATTGACTGGGACCCTGCGACCAGATCAAAACCAAGGTGCATAGTCTCAGGGCATGGCCTATCCTTTATATTGGAATGGGGCAGAGCTGTTTTGCAATATGTCAATTACTGTATTGAGTATATCATGCTTAAATAACTAGTTATTTATTGGTTCAAGATTAAGCAAGCAATGCTCAAAGTCAGTGAATGAAAGAAAACTTTAGTTTGAAATTTATATAAACTCATCACCAGAAGAAGAAAAACATCATTTAAGCATATATTGTAAGATTTTTATGTCCTTCTCCCACTGAGATATCTTGACTTTCAACATTTGCACTTTGCAGTAAAACACAGAAAGCCCCATGAACCCATAATTATGAAGGCTAGTGAATGATTTTGATACAATTAAACCATGAAATACTTTCTGCAGCACAGTTCTGATTTGAATTAGGGAAGCACTTTTCAAAGGATGGTAATTAAGATGAAAATATCATAACTTCTTATTGACAAGCAATAGTTTGATGACTTATCCAAATGATGTTTTTTGTTGTTTTCTTCTTTAAAATGTTCTCTAAAGAATTTTACAAAATATAGTTCCACGTGATGATAATTAGACAACGATGACATTAGCAAGAAATATCACTATAATCAAGTAAACTAATAGCATGTGCAATATATCTTAGAAGTAAAAACTAAATGAAGTACATAAAAAAATTGGCTGTCAGAATTAAAATGAATACAAAGAAACACATACTAATATATACATTAGTTGCGTGGACCTTGAAGTTACCTCACTCAAAAAGGTTACAGCAGAAATATAGATGAGCAATGAAAATTTTTGGAGGCATAGAAAGACTTCTATGTGAAGAGAGGCTGCAACTAGTATTTTGTTTTGAGAAGAAAGCAAAAAGTGGACAGAAGTATAACGAAATTGCCATGATTGCAAAGTGGGCATTTGTGTGTACCAGTGACTAGATATAAAACCACCTGATTGCTTGGAACACTGAGGTATTGATTCTGCCTCACCACTCTGGCCTCAGTTGTCACTGTGGCAGTGTTATAGGGACATTACAGGTGTTCAAAGGGTCTGGGGGAGAATTCCTCCAGCAGAAGAGCAGCATAGGGCCAGCAAAAATGGCCATCCACTGTACCTCCTTGTAAGCTCTTGTAAAGGAAAACTGTTGTGGGCTGAATCCTGGGTGGGAAGAGTGTGCTTATACCACTGAGCATTATGGGAGATTCTGTGGTACTGCATGGGCCTGGGACGTATGTGGGGTCTAACTTACAGTGGAGGCCATTTCAGTCCTCCCTGAATTTGGAGGGCACAAAGATGAAGTAAAGCCAGTTTTGTCAGTCAGTCAGTCCCTGGACTGCACCTTCTGAGCTGAGTCTCTTAGGAAACACATTACAGAATGTAACTCTCAGTTTGTACTAACTACTTAGGAGTGTGTACTGCTGTGTATCTAGCTTCGAAAATCAGGGTCTTCAAGTGGCACATTTCTCTTCCCAATCTGTTTAGGGAATAGCCAACTAACCATTTCCCCTCATCTCTTCAAGTGGAAGGAGCAGGAAGACAGGCCTGTCTGCTTAGAAGTTTTTGATGAATTAGTGGGCTTCCTAACTCACTGTTTTGCAGCAATGGAATTTCAAAGTTTCCTATTCCTGATGTTGTCACCATGGGGCTAACCCTGGAATTATCAAGTTAAGAGAATACTAGCCACTGTTATATGAACAAGCAGGAGTTTCTCCAGCCCTGCACAGTAGAAAGATGTGGTAATCAGGAAATGTGTGCCTTTGTAGCTATTGAGAATCAAGAATATGGAAATATTGGGCGTTCCAGTTGTTGAAGAGGCAGAAAACCCATTGGTGTTTATAGAGAGTTCATTTGGCATACTTTCTTTACTGAAGAGGAAAATGTTGAATTTTACATTGAGCACTACCCCTATTACTTGTCTGTCATGGAAGGTTAACTGGGTAGTGGCAATTACTGTATGGTAGTCCAGAGGTAAGTAAGTACTGCAAGTAGAGCTCAGCAAATGGAGTGGAGTTTCAGTTTGGGGTAAAATTGAAAAATCTGAAGGAAGGAGGCACACAGAAAGTCTAATTGAAAGGAAAACTATTTTTTTTTCATTGAACCAAAAAACAAAACTCATTTTTAACCCTGTTTTTTCAGTTACTTTTGAATCAAAGAAAATGTTTCAGTTGACATGAAACATTTTTTTCTCCCAAGTGTTTTATTTCAGTTTGGCTGTTTGGGGTGTTTTTCACATATTATTTTTAATTAAGCCAAATTTGAAATGCTGTTTTGAATCAAGTTGAAACAAAATGATTAGAAATGAGACTTGAAACAAACAAAATGTTTCAACTCTTTCAACTTGTTTCCCCAATCAAAACTATTCATTGAATTAAATCTGATTTGGCAAACAGCTTTGGTCCCCAAAAAATGCATTTAGGCGAAAAAACAATTGAAAAAATTTTGTCCAGCTCTAATTTCCAGTCTCTCCTGCTGGAACCTATGCCTTATTTTTCAATAGAATAAGGTTTAGATACAAGTTAAGTCATTTGAATCAGTGCACCACCTTCTCTAGCTTCTACCTCTACATCAGAGCTAGAAAAGAAATTAAACTGGCACATCAGACCCTTTGACTGACCCCTGAAGTATATCTGAAAAAGTCCGCAATTTTTTTTGAGGACCCTTTAACTGAGGCACAAAAAGTAGTAAAGTAGCAACAGCCTATCTCAAACTCTGCCTCCTGATAATTTTTTCTTCCATTGCGTGTTTCATAAATTCACCCATGCCCATCTCTGTTCTTAGAATGTGATGCCATCCTCGTTCACATTCTCATACTGAACTCCCTTTCCCAAACCCCTTAAGATGCCTCTACCTCTGATGATAATCTATTACAAAGTGTTAAAAATCCAAGAGCATATCTACTAGGTTCTGACTGGCTAATTTAATCAAACCTTGTATTCCAGTTCAGAATGCACTGCTCTTCCCTGCGCTTTAAAGTGTCTCAGACTTCAAGACAGCCACTGGTGTAACTGAGAGTGCCAGATTTGATGAGACCCTCAGGTAAGGTGTGAGGCTGGTATGGTATCAAGAAGAGGGAATTAATATTTATCGAAATATTTTCCCAGCTCAAAAGATATTTGGTTTAATGTGAGATTTCTGAACTGATTGGATCAGTCTTAGTATTCATTCTAAAATCCAGCTCACATTGCTCAAACTGGGGCAGGCATTTCTTTTCTTAACAGAATAAAAGAACATTATTTTTAGGTGCCTGAAGTGCTGGCTGGCTGACTCACAAACCAACCCATATAATCAACTTCAGAACATAATAACATTGTTCAAGAGGATAGGGATACAGGCAGCAAGATTAAAAAGAAGCATGTGCATGTAACAGCTCACTTCAACTTTGCAATCAGACAGGTAATTATTATTTCGCAGGATGCCACAGTCCAGCAATTATAAAATTTAAATATTAATTTTAGAAGTCGTAATTAGAGCAACTGGAATAGTTCTGATCAAAATAGTCCCAAAAATAACTTAGCAGGCTGTTAATAGCAATTTACCTGGTTGAGGAACAGATTGGCACTTAATTGGTAATGGAAAATACAGTTTCTCTCTATTTTGCATTGTAAATGTAAAAATAATTCAATCTTTTGGGGGAAATTGTTCCTGCTTCAGATTACTGGAATAACAGGCTATCTGCAGACTCAGGGAAAAATGAGGTTCAATCTGAGAACATAAACATGTGATTTACATTTATTTATACCTGAGCTGTGTCTACTTTATTTATAAATGCTATGTAAATACAGTGAGGTGTATAAACAAAGATTTTACAATCATCAGTTTCCTGATGTATGTAAACAATATAATCTGTTTATTTTGCTTGTTAATGTAAGTCTAATATTAACCCAAGGTTACCTTAATTCACTGAGGGGCAAATCCCACAGGTGTCTGCATGAAGCTCAAAGCAGCAAAAACACCATGGTTCTGTGTGATGGGTTGTACTTACTGGTCATCTGGTTATAGTGCTGCCACTCCCTTCAGCTACCAACTCCCCCTGCAGGCTGTCACCTGCCTCTGTGGGTCTTCTGTGACAACCCTCTGACCATGTCACATAGTCCAAAACCTCTTCCAGGGTATGAAAAAGATAGAAATGGTTCCTTGTCCTTCAAGGCCAATTATAAACAAAAATTGCTTCTTACCCTTTCTGGGTTAAATTCCCTCTTCAAGACTGAATTAGCAGTGGTCCTCCATAGCTCTTGCTTCTGATTGTGACCAATATTATGCCCTGGCCCAGCCTGGTTCCTCTGGCTGTAGCCTAGTGAGCATCCCTTCTCACTTCTTTGTTTCCAGCTAGGAAAAGACTAGGTCCTTTTATTTCAACCTTCTGGCCCTTAATTGGCTGTTAGTCCCCACCCTTTCAGACTGCTGAAAGACCAAATCTCAACAGTTTCCAAAACAGCTGCTCTTTTCTTCATAAGATAACTGTTTCCTGGGTTGGGGTGCAGCAGAGCAGTGGAGCCTCCATCCAGGAGTCACAAAGGCCTGGTACACTCTATCATATACCTATCCCTCTTCCCCATAGAAAGGAATCTGGGTGTGGGTCTTATTCAGGGATAATGACTCTTCCTAGTTGGGAGAAAAAGTCTGCATTCCCATCTTGAGATCCTAGTCAGTGATCTATCATGAAAGCATAAGGTTGTAACTCTAGGTACCATTGTATAATGCAAAGGTTGCACTATCTTTCATTGCCTCCATCGACTTTAAGGGAGAGTGGTCTTATTCAAGCATTGCCCCTGAGTTTGTTTGGATGTGATGGGCCAGGAGGTGAATCCGATCCAACTCTGAGGAAAACATAGTGCTGAAATACTCCAACAGTTTTCTGGCCTGCCATTGAAAATGTGGGGAAAAAATTTCTCTCTATGGGTTCATCCATAGGGCTTGTGGTAGACTGCACTTGAGGCCTCATGTCATCTGGTGGGTTCTTCATGGCTTCAATAGATTATATGATACATTTGTTTGTTTTGTTTTTGTTTTTTTGTAGTCTACTTCCTCAGTCCTGTACAAACACATAAGGGCCCTGCTGTCTGGCCAAAAGCTTGCTCTCAATATTGGGCTGTAAAAGTAGGGCCTGATCTCTCTGTAAAATCCTTTCCTGGGCTCCTCTATTATAATATCAGGTCTGAGTTTGTTGATCCCATTCCAGGTTCTTTTGAGCAAGCTGTGGCATGCAATCTAGGAGTTTGTGCATCTGCATAACATATTGTGACACACTTTTGGGAGTGGCAAGGATGTTCTTCTTAAGTTTAAGTAAATTGAGATTTTCCTGGTGCTGCTGGCTACATAATAAATCTAGGAGAAAATCCAGTTGAAACTTATGGTACTTCTAGTACAGCAAATAGGTATGGAAGTAGATGGTCATGTTTCAGCAGTCCATTTTTACAAATTTTTTACAATATAAGGTTTGGTTAAAACTTTCTACTAAACTATTTGTAGGTGGCATACCAAGGTTTTAAGGGGGTTTAACCTTTAGGGCCCAAGTCAGGTGCAGTAAACAGGTCATAAAGTTTGTTCCTTGGTCTGTAAGGGCCTTTCTGAGTAAGTCCATGTGAAAGCAGAGCTGTAACAGTTCCCTCACTGCTGTTTGAGCCATCATTGAGCACAGGGGGATTGCCTCTGGATAACATGTGATGTAATTGACCACTACCAGTATGTGCTGGTGTCCTCTCACACTTTCCTCCAAGGGGCCTAAGATACCAGTACCTACTCATTTGAAGGTTGTATCTGCTAAAGGTAGCATAACTACAGGTGCACGCGCTGACCCCTTTGGTTCAACCAGTCAGGACAGGAAACACCAAAGTTAGCTGTCTCCTTATAAATCACCAGCTAAAAGAACTGGGGTAGTAACCAGTCCAGAGTCTTCTCCCTGCCTAGGTGACCTGAAGAAGATATAGAATGTGTGAGGTACATGTTTTCTCACCATGGTTGCCTTGTAATTAGGAGCTGGTAGTGTGGTTCTCCGAGTTTTGGATCCAGTGCAAACTGATAGAGCAAGTCATTCCTCAATTCGAAGTGGGGAAACTGAGCTGTTTGAGCTTCTTGAGTAATAACCCCATTAATTACTACTAACTGCATATATGATTCCCACAAGGTAGGAGCTTCTTTCTGCCCATGTATCAGGTTGTAAGAACTGTGGCAAATTGCCGGTACTGTTCTGCTGGGTCTCGCGCTTTCTCTTCTCTGGGGTAGGTTCAGGGCGCTATTGCTTGCCTCTGAACCGGTTCTTAATTACTCCACTAGTGTCCTTGGAGGAGGGGAGTGGAGAGGGAGGGA
>NC_133773.1:47969889-48049438 GCF_003597395.2 Chelonoidis abingdonii
GTTGTTGGTGGGTTTTTGGTGGTTGTTTTGGGGTTGTTTTTTTGGTTGTGGTTGTTTTTGGTGGGTTTTGTTTGTTGTGTTTTTGGGTGTTGTGTGTTTTTGTTTGTTTGGTGTTGGTTGGGGTGGCGTTGTGTGGTCGGTCTGTTTCGCGTTGTTGTGTTTTTGGGGTTGTTGTTGCTTCTCTGGGGTAGGTTAGGCGCATTGCTTGCCTGCTGAAGACCAGTTCTTAATTACTCCACTGGTGTCCTTGAGAGGGGAGTGAGAGGGGGCCTGGCCCGGCCCTCGTACGTCCTTTGTCCCAGCCCAGGGTGGCCCTGTGGGGTGTGATGACCCACTGACTTAAGAGTTCCTTCCCCTGGGTTACTTTCCCTCTCCTACCTTAGCTTGTGAAGGCTTTGTCCTCCCTCGTACACAAGCCTGGTGCCCCGTTTACCTAGGGTTTCTTCTGGACTTCACAATCCACCGCGCACTCCTCCAACTTGCTATTTTCTTCTCTTTATCCCACTTCTCTTTCTCCCACTTTTCTGCCAACCTGCCACTCTTGCTTCCAATCAAATCTCCTTTTTCACTCCCGACTTGTCTGACTGAAGCAGGGTGTTTTTTATCACATGACTGGAGTCAGGTGCTCTAATTGGAGTCAGGTGCTCTAAATGGCTACAGGTGTTCTAGTTAATCTAAAGCAAACCTTCCTCCCTTGGCAGGAAATAAGGCCCCCTGCTAACACTCTCATGCTGCCCTCTGGCCCTGCTGTATAACAGAACCAATCAATTGTTCCAGGTCAAGTTTGGTTCTTTTGAAGTGGTTCTTCCTGCTGAGGCAGCTCCTCAGGTTACATTTCTCCAGTAAGATTCGCCTACAGCCAAGCCTTCCTATCATTCTGGAATTGTGCCAAAGACTTCCTAGAATGGGAGGTCCCCTCACAGAGCTCGAATTTCGATTTTTAGGAAGATATTGCCCAGTTTGGTTACATCCTCAGAATAAAGCAGGTCCAGCCAAGTGGAGGACAAGGAAAGAAAATGCTACCCATCTCTCCCAATTATAACCTTCAGGGTAGATGTTTTACCACAATGAACTGGTAAAATTTCTCTTCTCATTTGCCCACTTTTATTTGTATCCAAGTGTGAGTGCACATTCCTCTGTACACGGACCAACTACATGGAGTGATCATAGTGGAGTGTTTTGGGGTTGATTAAAACCTCCCAGATTAGCATCTGGGAACTTACTGAACTGACCAAACTGGACACACCGCTTTCCTCATGTTCAACCTGGAAAACATAGGCCCTGTAGTTTTTGTTAATGCTAGGATGAGTTGCTACACAGCTTTATAATCCCACAGTCTAGGAAGTTGCACTCCATAATCAGACATGAGTGGCTGATGTGTCCTGGTTTCCCTCAGCAAAATATATAATGGGGTTATTAAGTAGCCCTGCCTGACTCAACTTCCTCGGTGCATCTGATGTAATTGTTGCTCCATTATAAGAGGGTTTCAGTTTGCTTTATCGAGTCCAAAGAGGGTTCTTCACTTGTTTTGGCAGACCTCCCAGAACTCCAGGGCATCTTCCCCCTTGACTGGGTGAGGCTATCCCAAGAATCAGTCTGCAAGGTGTCCAGTTTGAGCCAGAGAATCTTACTGGGCCAATTTGCCACCAAATAGTCTTCAATAATCTGGACTGTGGTTGCCAGTGAATTAGGATTATGCTGGCAAACCCACATTTGGATTGCCGCTGGCAATATATCTAAGAATTGTTCTAGCAGTACTGAGCCTATAGTGTCTTCCATAGCATGTGTAGCTATCGAGTAGCTCAATCCAGAGGTCATGACTTGAGGAGAGGCTGTGATCAAAAGAGACAACAGAAGGCCTCTGGGGATACCCCCAAGTGGTCCACTATAGCAGATTTCATGGCATCATAGTTTCAAGCCATTTCATCATCCAGAGCTCAATATGCAGGCTGGGCTTCCCCAGAGAGGAAGGGTGCTAGGCAAGCAGTGCAGGTTTCTTTAATCTATGCTGCAGTACCAATTCAATAGTGACCAAATAGGCCTTAGAATCATCGGTGGGCCCCAGCTTGGCAGGTGACATACCAGGTCCCAGTATCAAAGTATTTGGGGAAGCAGGAGTACCACTTCTTACTGTGCCACTGTCAGGGTTTCCTCCCTACTCTGAACTCTGGGTTAAAGATGTGGGGACCTGCATGAAAGGCCCTCTAAGCTTATTTCTACCACCTTAGGTTAAAAACTTCCCCAAGGCACAAATCCTTTCCTTGTCCTTGGATGGTATCGCTGCCACCACCAAGTGATTTAGCAAAAATTCAGGGAGGAGTCCTTTAGATCCCTATCCTCCCAAGCTCCTTCACCCGCTTTCCTGGGGAGGCTTGAGAATAATATACCAACCAATAGGTTAACAAAGTGAGCACAGACCAAACTCTTTGTTTTTTAGGACACTAAAAATCAATCAGGTTCTTAAGAGAAGAAAGAATTATATTATAAAGAAAAAAAGTAAAAGAATCACACCCACAAAATCAGGATGAAAGGTAACTTTACAGTTTAATAAAAGATCTAAAACATACAGGATTCCCCTCTGGACTCAACTTCACAGTTACAAAAAACAGGAATAAAACTACCTCTTAGCATAGGGAAAATTCACACGCTAAAACAAAAGATAATCTAATACATTTCCTTACTTTATTTACAATTTTTGTATCTTAGATGCTCGTTTGAGGTATGTTTTTAGGAGATTTTTTTTTTTTTTTGCTGCCTGGAGCCTTTCTCCATCCAGAGAGGGAACAACCAAAGAGAGCACAAACAAAACTTTCCCTCCCCAGATTTGAAAGTATCTTCTTTCTCCATTGGTCCTTCTGGTCAGGTGCCAACTAGGTTAATTGAACTGATTAATGCCTTACAGGTAAGGTAATTCAGTACAGCTGCCCTGTGTATATTTATGACAGCCATCTACTGGGATTCTTATTGCCCCTTGACTAGTAGCTACTGGATTTTGACCGAGTCCTGGAGCTTCTGGGCCAAAAATTTTAATAACTCCTCCACTGTTCCCTTGTAATAAGTGGGGGCTCATTTTAAAATACTCCTACCGATACCAACTCTTGAGTGCCCCCATATTGACAGAAATAGCACCCACTGCAGGCTGTCAACCAGCCTTTATGGGTTTTCTGTTACTCAGTCCTCTGGCCAGGTCACACAGTCCAAAATCCTTTCCGGGGTATAACAAAGATAGAAACAGTTCCTTCTCCTTCAGGGCCAATTATAAACAAAAATAGCTTCTTATCATTTTTCAGTTAAATTACCTTGTGGTGGGGTGTCTGCCCCACACTGGCAGAAAAGAGGTTACAAGCAGCCTTAGGGAGGCTGCACAAGAGGCAGCCAATCACAGAAGGGCTTATAGGAGCAGCCAGTCAGCACCAAGCTGGCCCATATAAGAAGGGCTCCAGAGCAGAGCAGAGTTAGTCATTCCCTGGAGCTTAAAAAGGAAGAAGGACTGGCTGCCTTGCAGGCAGAGGGCAGCAAGCACCCTGGACAGAGAAAGGCTGCAGAGATCTGTAGACTGAGGCCCTGATGGAAGGGCAAAGAGGATGCTGGTGCCACTGAAGGGAGTGACTAGACTGTGGTTGGTAGTTTGTCACTGAAGGAAGTGGCAGGACAGTGGACTGCAGGCCCCCCTGGAAGTAGGGGAACATAAAGTGTGGCACAGCCAGAGGGCAATGTTACTGAAGAGGATGCTGTGGTCCTGAGAGTGAAGTGGGTCCAGGAACAGAGGTTACAGCAGGTGAAACACCACCAGAAGAGGGTACAGTGCTATTTCCCTGGACAGCCAGCTGGACGTGCCACAGTGGTGAGTTGCACCCCATCACATCCCTCTTTGAGATTGAATTAGCAGGGCTCCTTCTTAACCCCTGCCACTCATTGTGACCAGTACTAACTCTAGGTTGGCCTGGTGCCTCTGGATTCAGCCTAGGAATCATCCCTTTCCACTTTTCTGGATCCAGATAGGAACTGAGTTGCTGACTGCAAGCAGCTCCTCTTATTTTGGCCAACTGGTTCTTCTTTGGCTGTTGTTAGGCCCCAGCCTTTCTGGCTGCTGGGGGACCAGTTCTCACCTAGTTTCCAAAATGGCTACTCTTGTCTTTTACAGAGAATTGTTTCATGGGGTGCAGTGCAGCATAGCATTGGTGTTTCCAGTAGAACCCCAAGAAGATCTGGTTCACCTCATCATATTCTGTGGCACTGGAGGGCCAAGCAGTGGATCTGTGGACAGCACAAACAGTGAAAATTCCATATATTTGTATCTATTATTGAGGAGGCCTCTGTAGTTTACCATACACACAACAGTACAAGTGGAGAAAGCATGATTAGTGGTTTTACAAATGGTACCAATTCAGAAAGGTCATATCTACCTCCCCTCCTAAGTCTATTGTTGTTATTATTATTAATTTATTTATTAGCAATTAGGGCCCACAGCTGAAAAACAGGTCTAGCAGTAATATATTCTGTAGAAACCTGCCTTGGAGAGCTCTAAGATGAAACAAAGAGTGAGAAAAAGAAGTATCATTTTCCACATTTTTCAGAAGGGAAAACTAAGACAGACAGGAATTAAATAATTTGTCCAATGTCACATAGAATAACTGTAGAACAAGCAATGAAACCCAGATCTCTGAGACTTAATCCAGGGTCTTAGCTACAAGAAAAAGCAGTGATTTCCAAATTTACAACCCTGTAACTAGTTTTTTAAAATATTTACATCCTCAAAACATGAATTTTTGTAATATACTTCACAATAGACCTAGCTGACATACCTATTTACATTTAATTGTTCCTGCTCTGATGGATACAGGAAAATGGTTTTTATAAAGTTTTTTGTTTGGATATTTAATACAGATGTTTTCCATAATGCAGAGAGGATATTGAGAATTGTATATAGGCGGAGTTTGTCACATGCCCTACCCCTAACTAATGCAAGGATAAGCTGGAAAGTGCAGCTCTGTGTCAAATGCCTGCAAGCAGGCAAAGGTAGAAGGCAACCCAGGGAACCACTGAGAGGTTATAGGAAACAGACGCTAGCTGCTTCTCTCAAGGGCCCTGGGCTGGAACTCAGAGGAGAGGATGGGTCTGGGTTGCCCTACCACCACCTCACAAGAGGAATGGTGGATGCCTAGGGAAAGAGAAGATCTATTGAGCCAAAACTGAGGCTGAATCACTTACATTTGCCCATAGTAAAAATCAGCAAAAAAGCATAAATCTGAATAATTGAAAGTCATTGCTTACCATTCGATGAGAGGGGTAAGTTACTTGGTAATGTACTGAAACTTCTTGCTTCTGAAAATGTAATTCAGTATTTCAGTGACTGCTTTTTAAGATTTTTAAGTCATAGTCCCTTTGTCATAAAGTTACTTATAAATTATATCACATTTTTTTTTTTATAGTGTAATGCCTCCATGAGAGAATCCTGAAGGAGTTAGGAGAAAATCAAAATGTAGTAAATCTCATCAGAAATGACAGAATTAAGTGTGCTATGCAAGTGTGCTGAAGATCTAGAGGTGGAGGAGTATAGAATGCACTGTAAATTAAGCATTTGCTGTGGCAGTCTTAATTTACTCCAAGTTTTTTGACAAGTGAGTTCCTTAAGGTACTTCATAAAAGAAGAAAATATGGCTATTCTATATAGGTAAGGGTTTAGAGACCCCACCCCCATACACACCCCAGGTAACTTATATGAATGGTGCCATCAGGAAAAAAACTAGTGAATAGTCTGGGGTAAGGATCACAAATTATTTCAGATAACTTGGTGCTATCGACTCAAAGCAATGATTATGACACAGTGAGAGGCCTCAGCTATATTGCTTAGGACTATAATCCCTAACTATCTTGGATCTGCTGTGCATTTTGCTGTTGTAAAGCTCAGCAAATCTGTGGATATCTGCAGAAATCTACAGACCATATCTGCAGGTCAGGTGCAGATACAAACTTTCAAGGGGGTTCTATGTTTCTGGCACAGTTATTGTTAGCTTTTGCAGTACATCGAACCTGCTTCCAAGTATGCTTGCCCTAACAATTCTGCTTTGTAAAGCATTTGCTGGAAAGACTATTCCATGTTATGGATATTCTTAACATCAGTATCACAGCACTGAGGATGTTTGTAGGTTAATATTTTTTGAGGTTGTATAGATCTTCTGGCTTTGCTCTTCTCAAATTCACTTGGAGACGTGCTATTTATTTTAGGCAGAATTTGGAAATATTTCTGCCTGCCAAGATGTATGCACAAATGCATAGGTTTGGGTCTTTACTGTGCTCTCCCTCAACTTATTTGAATTTGTCTGTTACAGAGATGTTGCAAATATATCTGAAAAGATTTAGATGGTGGAGATCATAAGAGAACTTTTGTCTTGTAGTGACTTTCTGCTCCTGTACTCATTAGCATTATGGTTTATATTGTAGGTTGTGAGGAGGAGGAGGAGAAAGGTGTTACAAACATTAGTCCACTTGTTTACCTCCTGCATTATTCACAACCTTTTTTTCCCCATGGCAAGAACACACTTCTATGCCAGTACCACATAGGTTAGCAACAATTTACAAATCATCTTTGAGTTGCTTGGATTTAACCCACATCTTTTTAGCCTACATTGATTTTTGAGGCCTATGACACTTTATCCCAGTGCTGTGTCATTAAGTATGTGATCCTTTCAGATACTTGTGAATTAGGGACACCACTTCTATATTGGTATCTTATAGAAGAGTTTCATATTATATCAGGATTGGAAGGGACTTTAGGAGGTCATCTAGGCCAACCCCCTGCTCAAAGCAGGGACAATCCCCAGACAGAATTTTGCCCCAGATCCCTAAATGGCCCCCCTTAAGGACTGAACTCACAACCCTGGGTATAGTAGGCCCGTCCTCCAACCACTGACCTATCCCTGCCTCACGGAAACTAAATGGTTACTTAATGTGCCCATTACACCTAGATAATATAGTGATATTAAAATGCCATATTGGGAGGCATATGTAAGCTCTCAGCCACTCAGTAATTAAGAACACATATAACTGTTTTCTGAAGGGAATGCTATTTAATCTGCATACTGATATGTTAAAAGCGTGTTTAGAATGCCTGTTAACATGGGTAAGTTTCCCCTCAACCCTCTTGGAATCTGGTATCTTAGACAAGGTGGCATCATGATTTCCTAAAGTATTCCCTCCAAGCTAACCAATAATTCTGTCTCTTGCAGAACAGAACAAGAGCCTGATGACTCTGGTTAATTGGCCAGGTGTATTGGTGTATTAATTAAGATGGCAAAAAACGATGGCACCCTACAACCTTCTCATCCCTGAATCAATCAAAAGCAATTATTGTTCATAGTAATTCATAATGTTCCCTGTGCGGGAATCCAAAAGGTTAAGAAGTATACTTAACTCACTTAGGTGTTCTTTGTAAGTGCCATATGTGCTCCCTGCATGTTCAGGCATCCAAATGCCTTTGTCAATTTGACCCTTTCTCTCTTTGGGTCCAGTAACAGAGAATAAAAAGTTAGGAAATAATAAATGTCAGTTCTAAGTTGACAAATGAAGAATTGTGATAAGTGAGCAACCATTTTGTCACCTAAAAACAATAACTTTACAGAACCTGCCAAAATAAGATTTTGAAAAGACGGAAAGCTGAAATTTCATAATTTTTCCTTCACCTACTAAATGTCATCTCTTTTTTTTAATGAAGCATAGTACATTATTAGAGAGACAAAGTAATAGTTCACACCTACACATCATGTTTCATCTGAGGAGCACACACTCTTTGCAAGCATTAATTAATAAAACCCCACAATAACCTTTAGCGGCACCATATGTGAGTGTTATAATGCTCATTTTGCAGATGGGGAAAACAGAGAAAGAGAGTTACATAAGTTGCCCGAAGTGACACCAAGAGTTGGTCGTAGAGATGACAATGAAAACCAGGAGTACTAATTACCAGTTTCTTCTTCTTCTAATGACCATTCCATCTTTTACAGGTTTATTCTGATATTGTACTGAGATTATAAAATACTTGGTCAAAAAGCCTTTCATTATAAATTCATTGCTATAAAAATGAAAGAGCTAGACTCAGGAAGTGGAGCTGTAACTAGTTAGAAAATGTTTCAAATGTATAGCATTGATTCTTTTTTTTCATAAAAGTAAAATAACTAATATTAAATGAGTTTGGTGTAAAAAGCAGCATTAATTAAATTTAAAGAGGCATTGCTCCTATTGAACAATTAAAGCTTGCATGTTTCGGTTATCTTATCAATAAATAAAATGGACCAAAACAAGTATTGTAATCCTCATGAAGGCTGATGGAGGGAGTAAGAATTTATTGGCAAAACAGACACTTTTGCTGATCATTTTCTCAGAAAATATCTTCCAGTGAGGCTCTGACACATCCAGTTGCCTTTCACCTCTAAGTTACAGATTTGATTTCAGGCTGGTTTCAAAGTTTTGTTGCAGATTGACTGACTCATCAATATGTTGTGTGGTTGTAGCCATGTTGGTCCCAGAATATTAGAGACAAGGTAGGTGCAGTAATATCTTTTATTGGACCGACTCTGAGAGAGACAAGCTTTGGAGTCCCACAAAGTTGAAAGACCTGCGTGGCTTGAAAGCTTGTCTCTCTCACAAATAGAAGTTGGTCCAATAAAAGATATTACCTCACCGGCCTTGTCTCTCTAGGGAGCTGACACAGCAGTTATGGCTCCTTGATTCTCAACTCCCACCTCAATGCAGGTTGGAGCTACCTGAAGAAAGCTTGAACACTAGCTGCATATGGCTCCATATAGCAGCCAAGATAGTTGGAGCACCTCATATTCAAGATACTTTCTTCCCTTGCCTCTTTCCATCCCTCACATGTTTCCTGAACAGGGGCTGCAGGAGGGAGAAATAAGAGCTCCTATGGCAGTCATACATTTGCTGTGGACTCTTCCATGCCAGGAGAATTTGCAGTAGGCACTGGTGATGGCTTATTTATATAATGTACACAGTGTGCACTGTGGAACTTTTAGCATGTGGTAAAAGGCTCCAGGTTAGTAGGCTAATGTGCTGTACATTCACACCAGGGCTCACTACACACTAATTTAATGTATAGACAAGCCCTGTGTGTTCACTCCTTTTTGACCTCCCAAGAAACACAAATGGAATGGAGATGGGCAGATAATCTGTCCTTGAGGATCATTACTGGATGGTGGCTGTTAATAGTGTGGTTTGGGGTTTTTTTGTGACACAGAAAAGGAAACCTGATGATTATTAGGTCTCAGCATGGAGGCCAAGGAATGACTGGGTGCAGGGACTGAACTCCTGTTTCACCTTTGGCGGTAATCCTTTGAAAAAAGAGCAGTGTATTAGTGCAATGGTGGGGAAGCTTGTGTTCCTGCCACACTTTCTGTGCAGTAGCTGTAGAGAAATAGATTTCAATTCCCCAGGCTGTCAGATTGACAGCTTTTACAAACATTGAAAAGACATCAACTTTTAATCTAGTCAATCTAAAAAATAATTAATTACTTGCTACACACTATATAAATGTGCTCTCAGCCAAATTTTGTGCAGCTAGTCGCATTTTCCTATTTTTTTGAAAAAAAAATGTTTTTCCTTCTGTTGCTGTGAAGAACCCACATAAACAAAAGGGGAAACAAACCAGTTATTCAGGGGAAACAGTGAAAGTGCTGTTAAATGCACAAAGCAAACAACTATTTAAAAAAAAATTAGACAATATTGATATCCTGAAACCAACACAGCTTCAACAACACTGCATATTTTAAACGATTGGAGAAATATTTTTTCTTACTAATTTTGTATCATAAAAAATCAAAAGTATTTCTTGCAAAAATAGTAGGTTGTTTTTTAAGTGCACTGTATCACTTTAAATTCTATTTTGAAAAATCTATTGTAGAGCATTTCTTGAAAAGAAAGGAAAGTTAGGACAGTAGATCTAGGAAGGAGGTAGATAAATGAGTACCCACCATTGACTGTAAAGTAAAGTTATTACCAATCATCAGTTTTGTCTTTTGTAATGTATATGATATGGGAAATAATTCATTAAATTCTACTGAATCACCTTCTAAGGACACTCTGACAAAAGCTATCCATCTTCACAGGATAGTAATGTATGCAATACATCAGAGAATTCTTAATCTGGGCTACAAAAAGTGTAGAGAGAGAGACATTTAGAACTTCACTATCTCCTGCTGAAATGACACTTCTGAGCCATAGTAGGAGGGGAAAAAAACAATAAAAATCCATTCGGATGCTGAATGGGGGACAGATGACGTTTAGCAGAGAAAACACTGGAGATCTTGAGCTAGGCAAGTAGCAATATAGCCCATATCAGAGTCATATCCTCTGCTTTTGATTTTCTTCACCTTTGTTTGACTCTTAAATGCCTGCTCAGCAATGGCTCTTTTTATAACTTACTTACACCAAACTTGGATAGGTTAAACCTGTATTTTATTTTTAGTTTGTTTGCTGCATAGTTTATCTTTAAATGTTTCATCTGGTTACCCTATACTTCATTTTCAGTTTCAAATCATTTGTTATCATTCTTTCTCAATGTTCGACTAAGTGATATTAACCAGAAGTTCCAAAAGTCCTGTTTTATCTATCTTATGATTCTACAAACACTTTTTACTTAGTCTGAAGAGTCCCTTGAGTACAACGGGACTATTCTCAATAGTAAGTACTGTGCATAGTAGAAGATGTTTGCAAAATTGGAACCTTAGAATTTAAGCTCTTCAGACCAGGGAAATAGTAAAGTTCTATGTAAATCTATAGACTTATTATTACTATTTTATTTTCAGAGTCTGAGAATACAGTTGAAAGGTAAATATTTTTCCAGGATCTTGCAAAAAGCATTCCACCATTATCTATTTCTCACACACATCGTATTTTCATAAACTTTACTTTCTTCTCTAGGACTGAACATTTGACAAATGCTGGTTAACCCTCAAGTTTTTCCCCTGTTTATTGCATTGATTTTTCTGTTAGCTAATAATTCCATTCTTTATGCTTTGTTCACAAAGTCCTTAAGTGCATTGAACTCTGACCCAGTCCTCAAACCAAATAATGTACTATATTAACTCCTTCCATATCTAACAGTACATTTCATTATTCTTTTATTTGCCTAATTTGTTTTAATTTGCAAATTTTGAAACACTGTTTTTATATAATCTGAGTCATTAATATCAACAATGAAAATAAGGGAACTTGATTAATTAACTTCTTTATAGTCTCAAAGTACCACTTATTTTCTATCTGTATTTGGCCAAGTTTCTGCACTTATGAAATATGGATCACACTCTTGCCTTTCTACACGAGGCAAGAGTCTTAGCTTGTATAAAGTCAGCTCTATTGGTTTAAATGGATCTAGCATCAGTATAGACTAGCTGAGAACCTGGCCCATACCATCCACCTTATCATTTGTCTACACTGACATAAAAGTCCTTAAACATTTGTTACCCATTTAGCTTCCAGAGATTATTGAATAGTAAATAAACAGTGTTGTAGGTGTATTGGTCCCAGGATATCACAGACAAGGTGGGTGAGGTTATCTCTTATTGGATCAACTTCTGTTGATGAACGTTGAACTTTTGAGTTTACACAGAACTCTTCTTTGGGTCTGGGAAATGTACTCAGTGTGGCATAGCTAAATACAAGGTGGAAAAGAGTGTTTAGCATAAATATTCTGCACATTTCAAGGCAATAAACAAAAATACAAATATTTTCACAAATGCAAGTGTCAAGTTTGATTCATTGTGATCTGGGGGCTCATACTAGTAACTGGTCATTTATTCGTGAGCCTTCTGACACCTATTGGCTCTTCATACCAGTTTTCACAAGACTCAAAAGCCTAATATATTTTAGGAAGCTTAATTTAGCTAAATGTTCCTTTGGACACGTTTTATTTACTGTTTTGTTTTAAAAAGGTTGTTCACTAATAAGTGAATGGTAACAGTAGCCACTGTTAACCCATGAGTAGTAGATAGCTGAAACAAACAATCAGGCTGAAAATTCTTTTTCTAAACTACTCAGGAAATACAAATAAAGTCATTGAGGATCTGTTCAGGAACAATTTGCGAACCAAAAATGGAACTAAGTTTATAACTATTATTGTGATAAATGAAGTGAGGGGTAGCTTCCTTTTATGGAAAGTTAGCCAGTTAGCTATAACAAATCCCTCTTGGTAGCTGTTCTCTACTTCCTTTACCTGTAAAGGGTTAAAAAGTCACACTCCTATGCATAGGTAAAAGGAAGTGAGTAGGCACCAGACCAAAAGAGCCAATGGGAGGGCTAGAACTTTTTAAAATTGAGGGAGGATCTTTCCCTTTGTTTTTCTGTCTCTTCTCCGGAGAGAGAAGATGCAGAGCACGAACAGGGCTGAACTATGCTGTAGGAAGCTTTAAGCCAGGTATGAAAAACCATCAAATCGTACCTAGGAATTGCTTATCTGACACCCCAGATATGTAAGTAAATCAGGGAATGTCTAGGAAGACGCGATTAGGTTATTTCTTTTTCTTTTCTTATTGGCTTGTGGACTCCTCTGTGCTAATCCCAAATGCTTTTGTTTTGCTTGTACTTTTAAGCTGACGCTCAAGAGCTATCTTGATGCTTAATTTTTGTAATTGTTTTTTTTACAATCTAGAAAAAAAATCTGGAACTTGTGCTTCTTTCTTTTTGTTTTTAATAAAATTTACCTATTTTAAGAAAGGGATTGGGTTTTTTGTGTCCTACGAGGTTTGTGCATATGTTGTTTAATTAGCTAGTGGCAACAACTGATTTCCTTTGTTTTCCTTTCTTAGCTCTTCCCTGGAGGGAGTGTAAAAAGGCTTGAGGGTACCGCACAGGAAGGAATTCCCAAGTGTGCCCTTCTAGGTTCTCAAAAGCGGGGGGGGGGGGGTTGCATTTGGGCGGTGGCAACGTCTACCCATCCAAGGTCAGAGAGAAGCAGTAACCTTGGGAGTTTAATTCCTGGCTGGAGTGGCCAGTATTAATTTTTAGAATCCTTGCGGGCCCCCACCTTCTGCACGCAAAGTGCCAGAGTGGGGAATCAGCCTTGACAATTAGTCATACAAAGCAGACTGATAGTTTCAGGACAGGATGCTAATGGAGCTATGCAGAACATTCTATGTCAAAGTTTGCTCTTCTAAGCCTATCTTCATTTGACTTTTCAAAGTAATTTAATTTCTGTTGCACAGGAATTAAACAACCTGGTCTATAATTTTGTCATTTAGCCTTAGGCCATTTCTCATTTAATGGATATTTTTTGGCTCCTTGAATTATAGCAGCATTCATGGAATAGTTCCATGATACCATTGTGTAAAACACAAAGGTCCCAAGAATCTCTTCTTTAATTATAGGGGCAGTCATTGAGACTCGTATTTTTGCACCATGTGATTGTAAAGCCATGCCAAAGATAGCTCTGGTGTATGAGAAACTCATTTATTTTACTATTTCTCTTAGCATGCTTAAGTATAATTTGTATATTGCTTGTGCCTTAATCCGTTTGAATGCTCCTAATCCTTAAATTAAAATATATAACACATTTGCAACATTTTTATTTTGATTGGAAAGTTGTTTGGTGGTGGGTTTTTTGTTCTCTCTTGTCTATTTCTATGAAAAAAATCTTCAGTAAGATCCAACCTTTTCCTAGGCAATTTGTAAACTGTATACATACCCTTAACTCCACTGCACTTGTTGAAATGGCTTGTGCTATTTGATGATCAATTTTCATTGTGGTTCTTTCTAATTTTCTTCTTCTTGTAGTTTTGGGATAATTCACTCATTCCTTCTGCTTTCTAGATTCTTGTTGCTTTGAACATTGGTACATATTCACATTTATGTGAGCATACACTTTACATTTTAAAGGAAAAATTGTAGATTTTTTGACCTATAACTGTTCTTCAATAACTTATTTGTATTGTAGCATCTAGAAACCCTGGTCATAGATCAGGGCTCCACTGTGCTAGATGCTTTGCCTCTTATCTTTCCAAATCAAGTTTTCTGAGCACCTGAGGGCTGGAGTCAATTTTGAGAATCATTTGTTTACTATGTATGGGTTAAATTGTGAAAATTGCGCAAAGTCCAAAGTAGGTGCCAGAATTGCCCCACTCATGTGGGGGAGCTCAGGGAGGAATTCCTCACCATCACTTGGAGGTTCAATGTCCACTGCTTCATCCCTTCAGGGGGAGAAACACTTCCCCATCCCCATGTAACTCAGTCCCAGTTGGCAAGCCATTGTGCAGTGGGTGGGCTATGGTTTTACCCTTTCTGTACCCATCCTTGCACATTTTGGAGTGAATTACATCCTGTTTCTGTCCACACACACACACCCCCTCTGGCAGGGCCAATAGGAGTATCCCACCTGAATACCCATTTTATGTCTGCAGTTAATATAATTACAAGGAGTCAGGAAAATGTGCATGCGCAAGGTCTGTAGACCTGTGGCCCAGGTTATGAAATCTGGCCCTAAAAGACAGATGATCATATTTTATTTTAATCACCACTTGACTAAATGAAGGAAAATGTTAACAAGAAAAAGTAGAGGTGATGTATGGTAACAAGGGTAAGGCTTGCTCACTGTGGGTAAAAATAGTGAGTACCGTGATGTCTAAGTGGGTTGAGAGACTTGTTGCAATAGACAATTTAACAGTCTTACTCTCAACTCAGTTGTTACACAATGCAAATCAAATTTAAAATTCACAAAATTATTAATGGCTAATCAAGGGCCACTGAGTACCGACAACCTCCTAGATGGTTACAAATTGTTCTAGTGTCACTGCCTTCCTCTCTGCTCCAATGCTTTGAAATGAATCAGTAGTCAGTTTTAATTTGTTCAGTTTAATCAAATTCCAGCTGAATAAATATGAGTCGTAGAGTTGAAGGAGACATGGAAAATTTCCTGGAAAATGTACACTTAAGATCTAACCCAATGGTA
This sequence comes from Chelonoidis abingdonii, assembly GCF_003597395.2. Taxonomy (NCBI): domain Eukaryota; kingdom Metazoa; phylum Chordata; order Testudines; family Testudinidae; genus Chelonoidis; species Chelonoidis abingdonii. Next base: position 47,984,837 of record NC_133773.1, read on the forward strand.
TGGGGTTTAGATTTTTAGGTGCTCTTCTATCACCATATAAATACTAATATGACAGATTAGACAGACTTGGAAGTAAAATTAGATCTCCAAAACAAAACACAGTTCCCTGGGGGAAAATAGGTTTTCCTATGGCATGGCAATTTGAGTAACAATTTAATGGCAGTCATAATGCAATCAGCAATTCATTTTACTTTCAAAGGACAGTCATGATTTAACAGCTTGCTTGTTTTTTCTTTGTGGTGCAACCAGTAGGGGGGCCATTAGGTTTATATGTGTCTCATTATCTTCTGGTGCTGGAGAGCAAGCAAACTCTTCTCCCCCCGCCCACCCCGCCACCTGGTGCTTCCCAGCTATCAAGAATTGGCAGCTTCTGTCCTCCAGGGCTGAGCCCAGCTTCCCTGACTGGGGTCAGTGGCCCTGTTGCAAAGCCACTCACTCAAATTTGGCCTGGTTGCCTCTCCATCCTGATGTGGGGTGGGAACCCTGGATTGAATGGCTCTGATGCTCTTTTGTCTGATCCTATCACATTAGGCTTATTACATTAAACTACACAAGTAGCAGTTAAATTAGATAGTGTGTTTTCTGCTCAGCTGTCTGTTTGTTTTTGGCAAATTCCTATTTGTGAATGTTGTATTTGATCTGTGATTGGGAGACTTTAGAACCTTAAAATCTACAGGCCAGATTACTGCCCCCTCCCATCCCTGCTCAGGTAGTGCTAAATGGCCAGAAAGCTGCCTACATGAAGCTAAACTCCAGCATAAAATTTTGTTTCTCTTTAATTGTCCCCAGGCATGTAATACTCTAATATGAAGAGGATTAAAAATGTGAGTAGCTTCTTAATATTTAGCCTTACAAAAACTTGTTGTGTGTGTTTGATATAATTGGCTTCCCTATGATTGCCTCTGCTTACTAGCCAGTTTTACACCTACATATAGACCACAAATTGTACCATTATTTGGTGGTTTATATTTGGAGGAAAAGTCCATTAATGTTTAGACTAGAAACACCAAAATCCAATACCGTATCTCTCCTACAGGCTAGGGCCTAGAAAGTTTCTGCAAAATTATGTTCTCTTGACTGAAGAATGCATACTACCGAAGCGCACACTGCAAATAAATCCCTCTTCCACATGCAGTGGAACAGCACTTTTACACTGTGTTAAGGACCCACTGCCTACAGAGGTTGGGAGCAGAATTTGTGTACATAAGAGGAATTTAATTGTTCAACTTTTGTGTGTGTACTTCATATTTTTGCTGTTCTTCATCAGTTGCATAAGTTTTTATTCTCTCATGTGACGATACCACACATCAGTCTGAGTTATATAATTCACTTACTTGTTTTGAGGATTTCCTTGCAGAGACATTTTCATTGACTCTTTCCTCTCTACATGTACACAAGGTAATGTTCCTTGTTGTTTTATTTCATTTAAATAAGTTCTGTGCCCCTTGCTCACTTTATTGATCTGTTAGTCCGTGGAATAGTCTACCTGGAAGTGTGGAAAGCCCTTTTCTTAAAACGTTGAAAGCAAAATTGGACAGAGCCTTGGCAGGAGGATAGACTAATGCCCTAACAGGTGTCTTTCATTTCCAACTTCTATTCTATAATTTCGAAAACCTGCAAAGCTTAGGTGGGAAATCGGTAAGCGAGTGTTTACTTTTTTAGCACATGTGACTGCTGGAAAGGAGTTCCGAGGCTCCCATGGATCATTAACATTATTGAATCTCTTGAAAAAAAATTTAAAAAATCCTTTATTTTGCTGATGCTGTGCTCTAAATCCATTGACATACAATGATTGCCTATAAAACAATTGTACTTGTTTTTATGTGTACAGTGGCGTCTAAAGTGTTCACCTGTTGTCCTCAAGACCTTTATAGAATTGAGATGCAGCATTTCATGAAGCTGCTCCATTGAATAAACTTTTAAATAAGTAATATCCAGTGCAGCAAGTACCAGAATAACCTGAAATTCCCACCTGACTGCAATTAACTTACACTTACTCCTGAATCAGCAGTTTTGCATTAGCCTTGAAATATACAAAAATTCTGTTTCCAACTCTACATTTCATTTTCCTCCCCCTTTGGGGCATCTGCTGAGGCAGGAAAATGATCCTTGCAATAATGCCTTTTGAGATTTAGAACACTGAAGTTATCTCATTATCAGATTACATCCCCTCTTGGAAATCATGCATTGCTCGGCATATCATAGTAGAACAGGGATATGTAAAGTGCAGGTCAAGAGTCAAATGCAGCCTGCTGAGTTATATATTGTGGGCTCCAACTTCCCTCTTCCTGTAACTGAACGGTGAGGACAAAGCAGATCAACTGGAGGTTGGTATTGCTAATGAACTCAACAAATTCATTTTCATTGACACAATGTGCAAAGACACAAGTACAAACAAGTATGCTTGTGTGTTAACAGTCAACTTTATGTACAATTATATGCAAATGAGAAGTCTCTTGGCAAATTACCAGTAGAACTCTCATGTCTGTAAAGGTTGATCTCTCAAGTGTATAGTGCAGAAAAGTAGTGTGCTGAGCTAGTTTCTGGTTTCCAATCTGAATTCTTACCTTGTTCATTTTTTTTACACACACACACACACACACACACGAAGGGGACCAACAGGGACACCATCCAGCCAACTTCTATACAAAACTATTACCAGTCCACAAGACACTTGGTTGTTTTAGTATTTCACCTCATGAAGTCTAGATACCTGAAACCTTGGATATAAGAAACCCTGAACAGCTGTAGTTCCTGCAGTGTATCTGAGATTAAATCAGTGCCTGCGAGAAAACAGAAAATAAAATTTCAGAGTATAATTTTCAGCCCAAAAAGATATGTACTGTAAAATTAAACAAGTTAGACCATAAACTCAATCTATAGTTATTTTGGCTGTGCAAAGTTAAATATATAGTTGGTATACAATGCTGTTTGATTAAAGCTCGATGGCAATTTATATCAATGTATATTTTTGTGCAAAGTTCTAATAACGCAACCATTAACAAATTACATTACAATATCTATGGGGCTTACTTCATAGTTTATTTTATTCGTAATGCAGATTTGGCTCCAAGTTACTCCTGTCACTTCAGCTTCTCTAAGCCATATTTTTCTAAACATTGTTCATACTATGGTGGTGAACCTTTGCTTAGTATAAATTAAGAAGATAATTTTGAGATACAGCTGTATAAAGAAGAGAACTTTAAAGCTTTCCTCATACTCACTTTGACAAAAGATCAGCACAGCTTCAGCCATACTTTAATTCAAAGATCTCTTTTACAATGGCAATAAAGAGCTTAAAATCATAGATGAGGGTTAGGTACCTCAAATACACAAGAACATTCTTCTTGTATATGGAAAGAAGAAATCATACATTGAAACTGTAAAAGCAGCAAAGAATTCTGTGACACCTTATAGACTAACAGACGTTTTGGAGCATGAGCTTTCGTGGGTGAATACTCACTTCGTCGGATGCATGTAGTGGAAATTTCCAGGGGCAGAGGTGTGTGTGTGTGTGTGTGTGTGTGTATATATATAAAAAAATTCCCCTCTCACCCCTATGGGTGGTATGTGTCTTACTCAACCTCGGGTCCTCTACCAGAGGCCTGGGAGTTTGAGGGTTCTGCGCAGTATCTTAGCTTTTCCTAGCACTGCACTCTTCTTGACAGAGAGCTCTGATGTTATTCCTGGGATCTTTGGAGCCACTCACCCAGCTTAGGAGTCACAGCCCCGAGTGCTCCTACAACCACTGGGACCGCTTTGGCCTTCACTTTCCACATCCTCTCTAGTTCCTCTTTCAGGCCCTGGTACTACTCCAGCTTCTCATATTCCTTCTTCCTGAAGTTGCTGTCACTTGGCACTGCTATATCTATCATTCCATCATTCCAGGTTCTCTTTGTCTCGCCATGATGGTTTGTTCCGTAGCCCACTTATGTAAGTGTCCTGGTTCCCAATATCTGGCGCCGGACCTTGTTAACTGCTATTCTCCACAACCTTCTGTGGAATCTCCCATCTGGTCTTGGGAGGGCTCTAGCCCATACACTGTGCAGATGTTCCTGTACACAGTGCCAGCCACTTGGTTGTGCCGTTCAGTGTATACTGTTCCTGCCTGCATCTTACATCCTGCCGCTATGTGTTGGACTGCCTCTGAGGCCTCTCTGCACAGTCTGCGCTTTGGGTCCTCTCTAGTGTGGTAGACCCCTGCGTTTCAATGGATCTGCTGCTCAGTGCCTGTTCCTGTGTGCTGCTATGATCAGTGCCTCAGTGCTGTCTTTTAGTCCCAGCCCTTTCCAGCCACTGGTAGGATTTCCCAATGTCAGCCACCTCAGCTATCTGTCAATGGTACATCCCATGCAGGGTCTTGTCTTGCCATGGCACTTCTTCTGCTTGGTCTTCCTCCCATGTCTGCTGCTGCCTCAGGCATTGTCTCAGCAGCTCATTCTTTGGGGGCCATCTTACTGATGTACTCCTGGATGTTCTGGGTTTCGTCCAGGACAGTGGTTTTGATGCTCACCAAGCCCCGCCCACCTTCTTTCCGTCTCTGGGTGTTGGACTTGGGGTGGAAACCTCTGTGCATTGTGAGGAGCTTCCGGGTCTTCACATCGGCTGCCTCCATGTCCTCCTTGGGCCAGCTCACTATAACCAGCAGGGTATCTGATGACCGGCAGGGTGTATCTGTTGATGGCATGATCTTGTTCTTCCACTGAGCTGGCTCTTCAGGACCTGTCTTTCACCTTTGGTGATACTTGGATGTTGCTGTCTTCCTTGCCTCTCATTGTGGTTTCCATGTGACTGTGGGACGCCAAGGTACTTGTAGCTGGTCTGTATGTCTGCTATGTGGCCCACTGGTAGTTCCACCCCATCAGTCTTGACTGCCTTCCCTCTCTTCAACTACCATCGGCCGCACTTCTCCAGTCCGAATGACACCCCGATATCCTCATTGTAGATCCGCATCAGGTGGATTAGCAAGTCGATGTCTTGTCATTCTTAGCATACAGCTTGATGTCATCCATGTAGAGGAGGTGGCTGATGGTAGTTCCACTCCTGAACCTGTACCCGTATCCAGTCCTTGTGATTATCTGGCTGAGGGGGTTTAAGCCTATGCAGAACAGCAGCAGCAGGGACAGTGCATCACCTTGGTATATGCCGCACTTGATGGCCACTTGTGCAAGCTCCTTGAGTTGACTTCCAGTTGTTGTCTTCCATAGTCCCATTGAGTTCTTGAGGAAGGTCCTTAGTGTCCTGTTGACTTTGTATAGCTTCCAGACATTCACAGAGCCACGTGTGCGGCATTGAGTTGTAGGCTTTCCTGTAGTCAATCCAGGCTGTGCTCAGATTGGTCTGTCTAGACCTTGAGCGACTGCTCTATCTATGAGCAACTGGTGTTGTTCCCAATGCGCCCTTCTGAGCTGTGCTCATGTACTGGCCCATATGGTCCTGTAGCTTGGCGGCTATGATGCCTGATAGAACTTTCCATGTGTGGGGAGGCAGGTTATTGGCCCATTCTGTCCCCCTTGCAGGGGTCTTTCATGATCAGCACTTGTCCTTCCTTGTGTCAGCCAGTTTGGGTGGGAGCAGTGCTGCTAGCAGCTGGTTATCTGTGCTGCTAGGCATTCATGCACTGCTGTTAGTTTCTTTACCAGTAGGTGTGGATCATGTTGGTCCAGGTGCTGTCCAGCTCTTCATGTTCTTGACCCAACTGCTGGATGTCTCTCTACTGTGATGGTGACTGGTTTCTGTTCTGGGAGAATTGCTGTGCTTGTGTCTCAGGTCCTGCAGCCACTTTGCACTGGTGTTATGAGTCTTCTCTTTCTCCCATATGTTCTTCCAGTACTGTTCAGTTTCTGCTGCTGGTGGCTCTGCTGTTATTGTGTTGTTGCACTGCAGTTGGGAGTACACCTTGGATAGTTCTTTGGAGAACAGGGCATTTAACTTTTTTGGCCTCTGCTTCTCTAGTGTATCTCCTTAGCCTGGCAGCCAGTGCTGTGAGCCTTTGTTTAGCAGTCTCTAGAGCCTTCAGATGGAGTCAGGCCTTGTATTTTTTCAGTAAAGGAGTCTTATCCTTCATCTCTACACCCCTCTGTAGTTCCACCAGCTGACTAACTTCTCTCAGAGTCACCTTGATCTTATCCTCCAACCTCATTTTCCAGGGTGGGTACATACTGTTGTTCTTCTTGATCGTGTAGCCAAGCATCTCCAGGATTACAGAGGCTGTAGCGTATACCAGTCATTGGTTTGAGTTGTATGGGTGGTAGTAGGGATTGTCATGAGGGCTCTATTGGCATCTTCTAACATACTATCTGATGGTACTTTCTCCACTGAGCCTTGGTAATCGTCTCGAGGATGACTGTAGCTAGTTTCTCCATGCCTCTTATGCCTCATATCAGCTGCTGTGCTCTGCAATGGAGCGGGGTGGTAGTGAAATTTCAGCTTCGGGTTGCACATCCACTGTTCTTTCCAGGTCTTCTTGAGTCTGGGATGTAATGTGGAACCTCTCCTTGTCTTCATTCCACGATGTCTGGTTGATGGCCATACTGCCTGTCGGTCTGGATTGGAAGTCCCACAGTAATCTTGCCCCTGCATATTCCACAACCTTCTGCTGGAATCTCCCATCTGGTCTTGGGAGTGTGCTAGCCCTTATACACTGTGCAATGTTCCTGTAACAGTGCCAGCCACGTGGTTGTGCCGTTCAGTGTATACTGTCCTGCCCATCTTACATCCTGCCGCATTGTGTTGGATGCTCTGAGGCACTCTGCACAGTCTGCGGGCGACGTCCGAGCCGGCATGACTCTCCTAGTTCGTGTCACTCTCATATTTGAGGTAGGCAGGCAAAGCGTTAGGGGGTCTTTTTGCCCAAGGACCCCTACTGGAAAGTTGGGTACCAACCTGGATTTGAACCCCAGTCTCTCATATCAAAGGGGGCGCTCTTAACCACTACGCTATCCAGTTATATATAATATACACCTGCCCCTGGAAATTTCCACTACATGCATCTGAAGAAGTGGGTATTCACCCACGAAAGCTCATTCTCCAAAACGTCTGTTAGTCAATAAGGTGTCATAGAATTCTTTGCTGCTTTTACAGATCCAGACTAACACGGCTACCCCTCTGATACTTGACACATTGAAACTATTAAAGCATTTATACTCTACTTTTTTTCAACAAGGAACAAAGTTCTCCAAAAGTCATTTTTGTGCACTCCTAAGTGATACAAGCATTACTGAATGAGGATTTTTAAAGCAAATTTAGCACTCCTTTAAGGCATATTAATATCAGTACTAGAGTTCTATCTTTTTATATCAAACTGGCACAGTGATAGAGCAGTTTTCTACACCAACTGTAGCACCAATATACCTTAACCCTGACCTGAAATAACCACTTCTAAAGGTTCTGCCTAGTTACTTTGTAGGATGACACAAATAGTTCTTCCAATCTGAGGTTTCCCCAAATATGTCCTTCCTGAGTTCTTAATTACCAGAGAGATTATTCCTGTGTGAGTCATCACCCACAGAGGCATGAAAGCAATCCCCCAGTTACCAGCTGACCTTGGCACAAACACTAAATACACTTTGCACACTAGACACCTGTTTGAGATAAAACTAAACAAAAGGTTTATTTAATAGGAAAAAAATCAGATTCAAAGATAAAATAGTAGGAGAAAGCAAACACAAGTTATGCAGAACATAAACAAAGATGCATCCTCAGGCTTTACACTTTCATATTAGTAAAATGATTTTATCTAATAAGTTTCCCAGTGTATCCCCAGCTATAGGAAGGATCCAGTGTTCAGACAGCCTTCCACCTAGATATTGCCCCCCAAGTTCTGGATCATTCTCAGTTCAAATCCCTTCTATTTTAAAGGGGGTGTGTATTTTCCCCCCTTCAGTAACTATAGATATTAAAGTAAGGAAAACTTCCTCCTTTTCTGGAGTTTTCTTTTTAGTTCCAAGTTGTTCCAATTTACTTTGATGGTTCCCCATTGTCTCTTTGGCTAGACAAGGGCTAGGGGCTTGAAGCCAGTCTTGTGTGGTTGGGGAGGTCGTCCCGCCTTGCCTGATTACTTCCCTGCTTTGTTGATGAAATGATGAAGTTACAATTACAATTTTCTATATATGTGTGTGTATATATATCTTTATACATACCATAATGACTAAGTTCAGTGCATTTCAAGCTTTCATAAAAGATCTTTATATACTCTTCAGTAAAAGAATATAGTCTGTAAACGGTTGGCTTAACTGCTTTTTTGGGAGGAAGTTAACCTATTCTCCCTTTGAGGTAGGTGGAGTATGATTGTCATTGTGGTACAGTCATACTCTGAGTCCACATAGCCTTTATCAATAGTCAATGTTGCCAACCTCAAGGATTCTCAAGACATGAATGGCTAAAAATGCATTTAATTTTTTTAGTATAGGCTGTCACGGTTTTGAGCCTTCAGGTTTCACCCCATGCTTGCCCTGAAAGGATTAATGGATATTGAGATGGGGCTAATTAACCTGAGAGGCCACATCTGAGGGGAATCAGATGGCAAAGTAATGTCCTGACTGAAGGAGGGAGCCTTGCTCAGGAGGAAGGAGCTGGGCTGTACTTATAAAAACAGGAAATTGGCAGCAGATGGGGGATTGAGAAAGTCTGTAGTCATTCCCTAAGAAGTGTTTGGAGGTTGCAAAGAGAGGAAGCCTAGAGTTATTCACTAGGTGGAGAGAGTTAGAATGCCAGCAAACCTAGAATGGGAGGAGTGCCAGATAGTAAGGAAAGGTAAGGTCTAAAAAGAATAGACCTTGACTGCTGTCTGGAAGGTCCCTGAGCCAGAATTCAGACTAGAGAGTGGGCCTGGAATCCCTTGCCAGCTGCTGAGGAAGTGGCATCATGTGATGGTGAGTGAGAAGACTGCCTAAGATTGCTGAAGAAAGACTTTAGAAACCTGAGTCATGAAGAGGCAGTAGCAGCTCGTGGAGGAAGAAACAGGCTGCAGACCCAGGGAAAGAGGTGGAACGATGTTGTGCAACTGTGGGAAGAGATGTTGACCTCACAAAGTTAATCCCCAGCATGACCAGGAGAAGGTGTCATCCTAGTGGTGAGTTGAGCACTCTTTCACAGGTTCACATTTTCTACCTTTTATTTTCAAACATGAGGGCTAGAAACTTTTTTTTTTTTAAGAGGAAAGCTGAGGTTCTCATGTAATTGCTTGACTCTTGGAGCAGTAGTGTCACAGAGCAGCCCTTTATGTGCCCACTGCCTACTCTGTTCTTGTGGTGTCATATCTACAAACACACATAGGCTGTTTCCATTTAATCATGTTTAAAATTAATCTTCACTTTCAGAATATACCACAAATATATGGCAGGAGGAGACTTCCATGCAGCTTTCTTTTCTATCCCAGGCTCTTCCCCTAAACTCCCTGGGACGACTTCTTCCTCCCAAATATAGTCACTCAGTTACTGAGCCCATTGTCTTATTAGCCTGACAATTGCGGCCCAAGTGTCAGTAATCCCCAGCAGGGACTGCTTAATTGACTTAAATTATGCCTGCAGTCTTCCTCATGCTGCAGGAACCTCATTGACCAAGGGTGCTATAAAGATTATCCTGTCATATGGGGCTTTAAGGAAAATATCAAATATAACAATGTGTAGAGACTTTCAGCAATGATGGTGTTGGTGTTTTTTGTACTGTGGATATGTAGGTACAAATCCTGAGGTGTACTAGGATCCTCTGGCACTGCTATGGTAGCACAATGGGAATTTACAGCTATTTTAAAAGAGCAGCTAGCAAGTCTCTTTTTAGAGGAATCCATGGCTGGTGTAGAATGGTACTATCTATGTATCCAATAAAGTGAAGGAAGTAATGTACAACTGAACTAGAATATGGTTAACTTTAGACTACTAGGTAGAAGTCTCAGGTCCAGGGCCTCAGTTGTAGCTTTCACTGAAGTGTTTCATGTTCCACATGCAGGAGCTGAGAAGCATGTAAAGCATGTAAATTGGACGGATGTTAATAAAATGGTATCTGTATCTTACCAAGGGAAGGGTGAAAATCACAACTGAACTAGAAAGGGAACTGGATAGGAACACACAGGTAAACCGGGTAAAATCAATAAGGGTAATTTTGAGGAATAAAAACAGGTACCTAGTCAATCATAAAGTTATGAATGCCTATATGCAAATGCAAGACTTTAAAAGCAAAAATAGGTAACTATTTTATGGACTCCTTGATAGACTAGGCATTATAGAAAGGTAGTAGAATGCCCCCCTCCAAAAAAATGTGGGATACTGTAATATCATCCAATGTTAATAATACAAACTGCACAGAAAAAGCAGAACGTCCCCAGGCCCAGATGTCCTACATCAAGGGTTCTGAAGGATCTTAGATATGAAGGAGCTGTGCTGCTAACAAATATGCAGTGTCTAGTTAAAAATAGCTACTGTCACGAAGGACTGGAAGGTAGATAATGTATCGATATTTTAAAGAGGCCTTAGGAGTGATGTAAGACTTGCTGGTTTAGAATTCCCTACATCTGTACATGATAAATTGGTTGGTTGAAACAATTAAAAGGAGAAAAAAACATGGAATATCATATGTTAAGGTCGAACAGCACAATTTCTCTGCAGAAAATAGTATCTAACCTCTTAAAATTTTGACATTTCAATTAAATAGTGGATAAAGGAGAACTTGTTGACATAATTTAGACTTCCAAAAGGCCTTTGACAAGTTCCTGTGCAAGAGGCTACTAGAGAAGCTAAGTAATCATGGAGTGAGAGGAAAAGTATTGCCATGGATCTGAAACTGACTAGAAGACTGTAAACATTGTTCCCCTGTAGCATTTTGTAGTTGCCACCATCAGGGAAACCAAACTGGACTAGATGGAACTCAGGTCTGATCCAGTTTGACAATTCCCTGGATCTAGGAACTTAGCAATATAGGAAGTGTCTATCACCACTTTCACTCACTCCTAAGTCACTATTATCCAGTCAGTCTTCAAACCAGTGGTGTAGAGTTGAATGGGGCTATATCCTATGCCTGTTTGTGGATCCCTCCAATGGCCCAAGGCAGAGGCTTTTACAAATAGCTATGCATTTTTTTCTTCTAAATTACAAATAGAATTCAGTTGTGGTTCTTAAAACCACAGTCCATGGTGGAGGGGTAAAGAATTCCTACCTATCATCTCCAGCTTCCCAAAGCCATTCTAGTTGCCTCAGCATTGAGGGTCTGATATGGATGCATTTTTTTTTGCTATGTCCCTTAAGGGAAAGAGGTAGCAATCTGTAAATCAAAGAATAAAAGACAGCTGCACGTTTGACAACATAGCACGTTTTCCCTTTTCTATTCTCTTGAGGATTTTTTTTTGCCCTTGTCTTACAAAGAGTTTAATTAGCTATCAGAACTATAGTACCTAACACGTGCTTCCATGCATAAAAAGGCTACAAGTAGCCGTGAGCGTATAGATCAGGGGTGGGCAAACTATGGCCTGGGGACCGCATCCGGCCCTTCAGACATTTTAATCCGGTCCTCCAGCTCCTGCTGGGAAGCAAGTCCAGGGCTTGCCCCACTCCAAGCGTGCTGTGGCTCCACGCGGCTCCTGGAAGCAACAGCATGTCCCCCCTCCATCTCTTATGTGTAGGGGCAACCAGTGGGCTCCACATGCTGCCCCTGCCCCCTCACTGACCCCACAGCTTCCATTGGCTGGGAATCATGGCCAGTGGGAACTGCAGGGGTGGCACTTGCAGATTGGGCCATGTGCTGAGCCACCTGGCTACACCTCTGCATAGGAGCTGGAGAGGGGACATGCTGCTGCTTCTGGGAGCTGCTTGAGGTAAGCACTGCCTGGAGCCTGCACTTGAACCCCCTGCCCCAACCCCGATTCTTCCCCCCCACCTCCAAACTCCTTGGTCTCAGCCTGGAGCACCCTCCTGCACCCCCAACTCTTCATCCCCAGCCCCACCCCAGAACCTGTACCCCCAACCAGATCCCTCACCCTCCACACACTCCTTATTTCTGGCCCCAACCCAAAGCCTGCACCCCCATCTTGAGCCCTTACCCCATCCCATACCCCAACCCCCAATTTCATGAGCATTCATGGCCTGCCATACAATTTCCATACCCAGATGTGGCCCTCGGGCCAAAATGTTTGCCCACCCCTGATATAGATTGATTTCCATTGGAGGAAAAGGGAATGTTCTTATAGACTTTTTCAACTTTCCCCCCTTTTAAACAAATGGCAGCAAAATTATAAGACTGGCTGAATGTGAATATTTTTAAAGCTGTAGAAGCTTTGAAACTAGTGAGTGTTTGAAAAATGACACCCATAATAAAATACATTACCAGTCCATCTGTTCTGTGAAAGTTTATTGGTTCACTGAGGTGATTTTTAGAAAATTTTATTTGTAAAACTGTCACTTTCCCTTGCCACTTCTTACCTCAAAATATGCCGAAGCACTGGAGCCCTGATAAAGATTGAAGTGTATGTCTAAACTCTTAATTGATTGGTAAAACAGCTTTCCTAGTTACAACGTGTTATGTGATTATAAAGATGTTTAATGCTCCAGAATTTCAAAAGTCAAGCTAACAGACATTCATATACATACATGAAGTTGAACTTCACCTTTTTTATTGGGTGTCATAACACCACACATCTGAATCCCTCTCCACTACAACAACCCAGAATGCATCATTCTGAGATCACAGATACCAGCAAGCCCCTTTATACTCTGAATCCACAGAGATTCAAGTGTTTTAAGTTGTTGCTGTATTGTTTGAACTTTGGTTAATATCATTTGTGATGTCCTCTCTAACTGACTCTACTGGGGGGGTAGAGGAAGGGGTGTGCTCAGAACCTGGGAGCTATCCCTCCCCCACTAGCTAACTGGTGCTATGTGTTACGCCATCTTCCCTTTTTGAAATTACAGTAGTGCTAACAATATGCACAAGTTGTGTAGATCAAAGAACTATTGGAGAAGGATGTGAGAGCCAGTAACCGAAGATGACACTTTCCTAATGTATCTGATATTAACCTGACCATATTGCCACAACCCCAATGCAGAAACACAAGCATTGTGAAAGCAAGGTGTGTATCAATTTGCCCATGATCTCTAATGTTATTAGATAATACTTATGGGACTGTACATTTCAAGAATAAATACACATTACAATTCTTGAGTGTGAGGATTAAGGCAATGTGATTTTTAAGCTTTCGTCCAGGGGAAAAATACCTTATTGCTTGCTTAAGTAATATTAGCCAGAAAAATCCTCTAGTGCTCCTAGAAGACAGGCTGAATGACAGCAAACAAATATTTGAATGTGGAAAAACTGTATTGGCTTTAATTAAGTAATAGCATTTTTGTTGAAAACTTTAAATATTTAATTACTGGCTGAAAGCATAAGTTATTTACTGAGTCACTGCAAAATGCAATATTTTGTTATAAATATTCTATATAGTAACCTTACTGGAAACAACTGTGTTTTGCTGTACTACTAGTGTTTCCAGTGGTGTTTTAGAGCCTGATCCAAATTCCAAGGAAGTCAGTAGAAATACTCTCACTCATGTGGATTGAATCAGGTCTTTACTGAGGGCAATTCCACATGCAGTAGTTAAAGTGAAATATTGTCTAGTGACTTGTGTTGGCTCAAGAAATAGTTTCTATCATTGAATCAACACGGAAGTACTGAATGTGTACTACTTACTAAGGATTTAAGAAGTCAAAAAGGCTTTAAAAGTTATTGCTTTACCCAATGGTCCATATACAAAAGTGGTCTTGGCAAAACTCTCATTAACAGCATTGGCAAGTTCAGGCATGGGTGAGTGGTAGGGGTATAATATAGCACATTACCTCTGAGAATCAGATGCATTCAGCATGATTGGGTCCATTATAACCTGTTGGTCCCATTGTACTTTATTCAGGTTTCTATATATAGATTCCATGTGTGATGTTGAACATGTCTGGACGTGTGTCCAACTGACACTGTTACAATTCAAGGTGCTGTTGATTTAAAGCATAAGACTGGTCCCAACCATCTAGGACATACTGAGATACCACTGAATGAGGATAAATAGCTCAAAAGTATATGCAAAGTTTGACATCTGAAAGAGCTAAATGGATCATAAAAAAACAACAACCTTCCAGCACTTTATTCTTATCTTTCAAAGGAAAAATAGAAATGGAGACTACAAATAAAGTGCTTGAGCTAGCCCTTTAGCATGTGGTGACAAGTCCGTTTCCTCTCCCTACCTCTTACCTGAGGGCTGTTGGTTGATATTCAGGGTAATTAGTTCTTTTTAAAAAAATGGATTGTAATCTTTGCAGAGAAAGAACTGTTACTATGTGCCTAGACAGCAAGTAGCACAAAAGGGTTCTGATTGGGGCTGGGGGGGGGCTTGAGGCGCTACTCCTATAAAAATAATAGTCATATGTTATGTTGATTATTTTGTCAGATATCAGCATGAGTCCAAATTTTTTGTTTTGGGGGCATTTTCTAAATAAAATAAAATGAATCATCAGACCATTTCGTCAGTCTGAGTGTAAGCAGGGAAATGGTCCTGTTATTGTGGAGAACTTTCCTGGCTTCTGCACTACTGCAGTGAAGTGGGCTAGCAGAAAGATCTGAGTCCTCATTCCCACTTCCCTTACCCAGAGGCCTCCCTGCTTTTGAGGACTCCCCTTTCACTCTCCTGTCTAGCAGAGTCCTTGTAACCCCAACAAGGCTGGGCCTGGGGTTCCTGGGGGACTTGACCCCCAACCCGGCTGTGGTCACCTAGGATAGAGGTAGAGTGTCCCCACTCCAGGTTAGTCTCTTTGCACTGGGCACTTCCCTGACCCACTAATCATTACATACAATTTAAAGCAAATGCAAGTTATTTAACCAACAATTAATTAAAAAAAGAATAAGGAAAAATGGGAAAGATTAAAGGAAAACATGTCATGCTGCTCTGTGGCAGGGAACATTACAAACAGGGTCTCTGGAATATCAGGGCAGTTCAGTCTGTGCCTCGTAGGTCCCAGGCGTCCTTCTCAGGCCCTGGCTGTGCAGCAGGGATGCTGCGGTTGGACACTTGCTCTGGTGCTGGCAACACACCTCTGGGCTTTGGGTGGTGGGACCCTTCTTCCCAGCGTCAGATCCCTGTCGGGTTAAGATTCCCTTCCCAGTCTGATCTGCAAGGAGCCTTGGCTGGGGGTGTCTGTCTGCACTGAGCCCTTTGCCCAGGGTCCCCCCTTGGCTAGTCCCAGTTGCTCACCACGCCTGGCTCCAGCCCCAGCTCCACTCTGCCTCAGCACTGATGCTGCTGCTCTGCCTCCAGCCCCTTGGCTGCTTCTCTGGCCCCTCTGGCTCTGTGGCTGCAGCTCTGCTCCCCGCACAGGATCTACTCTCTCTGGGCTGTGATTGGTGCCTAGGATGGGCCACACTGAGAATGCAACACTCAGGGTAGACTGCAAGAAACAGGGCAGACAATTCCACCCCCCCCCCAACTGGTGGTCTATTCTATAATCAGTCACCAAACCAATAAGAAAAGATCTTCTATAGTACCACCCTGGTTAACAAAAAAACAAACACTGTCCCCTTATCACCCTACTGTCTTCTGAGACCCATCCAGGCAAGCATTCTCCTGGACTTTTTAGTCGATCTTCCTGTGTCTAATGGGCAGACTACAGTACTCACAATGGTCAACCAACTGACATTACAGCCCTTGGCTCCTCCTAGGGAAACAGGTCCAATATAGTAAGAGGTACTCTGACCTCAATTCACCATTTGTGAGGTTCTTCTAATCCCAGAGGATCAGACACTTACCCTAGGTCAATATGTATTTCAGATCTTCCCCTAATATCATGCTGTCAGGCAATCTTTAGTAAACTACATAAAGATTTATTAATACAAGAAAAGAGTTATTGACTGGTTAAAATTATAAATGCTTGCAAGGTCCTTTTATCAGATTTGTAGCAGTGATGGATGAGTCTGCTGGCTTGCAAAGGTCTCTCTGGAATCATCACAAAAAGTTACAATCCAGATGCAGCTTGTCTAGCCTAAGCTTTAAGGAGGCAGTTTTTTCTTCTTTAATTTCACTAATTTCAATGACAGTCTCTCTTGTAGCTCATTTTCCAAATGAGCCATTTGGGATTTTATATCACACTTGTCTTTAGAGGGGCCACAAATATCTTTTGAGATTGAATCCAGTTGGTCTGTGAGGAATTATGTCAGTGCTGTGATATCCTGAGCTAGGTTCTGCTGTGGCCTTGAGGTCCCCTGCTTCAGTTGCTTAGGTGATTGATTCAGGTCTTTTGGTGCCTTTTATTCTTTTTTTCATTTGGAATCTATATTAAACACTTTAATCCCCTGCATAAACTTCAAACTTTTATGATAAAACTTATTGTCAGTTTTCTAGGAAAATATTAATAGTGATGAATTGTTATGTGGAGATGAGGAGGTTCGGGAGTAGGCAGCCATCTTCCTCATAGATACCACATGACCCCATTTGAAAGCTTTTATATTGCATTAGGACCTTAATGTAAGATTCAATGAACATTTGTGACAAATGAAACATGTGGCTAAATAAAAACCACATAGATGAAAACTTCTGTAGAGTAATGCATTATTTTATTAAAATACAATCCTGACACCTATTGATCTCAGAATTTTTCTTTAAAAAAAATCAGTGATTAATATGAATCTGACCTATGGAATAGACTAATGCAAGTGCTTTCACAGTCTTGTGGGATTGGAACATGGTATTCAATTTACACCCTCCCCATCCCCCCTATTACTTTCTGTGAGAACTGTTTGCACAATCCTAGCCACAGGTTGGCTTCCTAGGTCCATTTCCTGGTGGATAAATATTCACATCACAAACACCATCATCACAACTGGCTCTACCTGGCTCCTTTGCTTGAGTGAGATTAAGGAATAGACTTGGTAAGTGCACTCTCTTTCTGTTCCGCCAAGGAGTCAATATTTATCATTCCTGAAGCACAATCACAGGGCAATATTTGGAAACTTCCATTGCTGCTGCCTGTGTTTACTTGTCCTCAAGAACAGCACATATAAAATACAGTGCCTGAGAGAGTGGGAGTGAAATAAAGACAAATAATAGAACAATCACATTTTCAGAACTGTTGCTGCTGTTATAATGAGACAACTGGGGCACTGAGGTCTGTTCTGTTTCTCTTGGTCAAAGTATTTGAAGTATACAGCAAACAGCACTTTTCAGAGATCTTCACAGCATGCTACAGCCAGTATTTTGTTTACTCTCTGCAATGGGTAATGATTTTTCATTTCACACAGAACTTAAAAGCTGCACCAATTCCAAAAGGCACATATCCTTATCTTCATTTGCCACCTTGGTTGTACTGGGCTTTTTTCTATGATAAAATTAGACCTGAATAATTATGATAAATATTGAAAAGAACAGTTTAAATTGTGAGTATAGCATCTCTCTCACCTCTCTTGACTGATTACTATTTTTTCCTCATGCACTGTGTGGGAATTATGTAGTGATGGGAGCAGCGTGCATTACAATATACCTGAAACTATAGGCCTGATCCAGCAGGCCTTACTCTGGCAAACCTCCTCTGGATATGAATGTGAGTTTTATTGAGGTAAGAAAGATCTGAGGGTCATGCCCTATTAATGATGGGACTTGTAGCACTGTCTATTATTAATGTTGCCCAAGACTTAACATAATACGGCCTTTTTCAGTTGCTCATAACTTTCCCAAACTTTAACTGTTTGGGCTGAAATTTTCTGTACTGGTTTTTCTCAGGCTAAATTGTTCTGGAAAATTACAACCAAAATGTTTTAGCCATTTCTGACAATTCGCTTTTTGCCATCCCAATGAAAAATTGCTCAAATCTGGATAAAATATCACGGTTCATATAATCTCAGTAGAGATTTACATTTTACCAGCTGACTTCCCAGAAAATTATATCTATACTGAGTATGCTGCATCTCAGAACTGAGCAGTACTTTCCCTGAAATTGCAGCTGTAGCCTGCTGCAGGCCATTCCAGGTCCAGGCCCTTGAAATGAGATCTGGAGTACGTCTACACTACAGGATTATTCCGATTTTACATAAACTGGTTTTATAAAACAGATTGTATAAAGTCGAGTGCACGTGGCCACACTAAGCACATTAATTCGGCAGTGTGCATCCATGGTCCAAGGCTACCATCGATTTCCGGAGCTTTGCACTGTGGGTAGCTATTCCGTAGCTATCCCATAGTTCACGCAGTCTCCCCCGCCCCTTAGAATTCTGGGATGAGAGCCCAGTGGCTGATGGGGCAAAAATCATTGTCACGGGTGGTTCTGGGTAAATGTTGTCAGTCATTCCTTCCTCCGGGAAAGCAATGGCAGACAATCATTTCGCGCCCTTTTTCCCTGGATTGCCCTGGCAGATGCCATAGCAAGCAACCATGGAACCCGTTCATCTTTTTTTTTACAGTCACCGATGTGTACTGTGCACGGACAGAGGCGATACTCCAGCGGTACACAGCAGCATCAATTGCTTTTGCATGATAGCAGAGACGGTTTCAGTCGTTCTGTACTGTCTGCTGCTGCTGTAAATTGGCAATGAGATGAGGTTACTGTCATTCTGTACAGTCTACTGCTATCATGGGTGCCCTGGCTGAGATCGGCCAGGGGTGCAAAGGCAAACTGGGAATGATCCCGAGTCATCCTCCTTTATGGTTTCTAAAAAAGTCAGTCCTGCTAGAATATGGGGCAAGTGTACTAAAGACCAGCGTATCAGAGAGCACAGCTGCTCCGTGCCATACCGCAGAAATGATGAGCTATATGCTATTCAAGGGGGGCTTCCCTGCACACACCCCCTTTTTGCTTCCTCCTCCACCTTCTGGGCTACCATGGCAGTGTCCCCCCATTTGTGTCTGAATTTATAAAGAATGCAGGAATAAAAACAGTGACTTGTTAGTGAGCTAAAATGAGGGGAGGCAGCCTCCCAGTGCTATGAACAGTCCAGGCAGGACATATGAGGTGCAGGGGAGAGAAGCCAGCATGCCAGCTATGACAGTCAGGCAGGACGAATTTTCTTTACACAGGAAGGGAGGGGGCTGATGGAGCTCATCCCCAGTTTTTGCTAGAGAGTGGTTCCCAGCCATTCTATACCATTACTGGAATGGACGAGATCATCCTATTCACCAGGCCCGGCCAGCTCACCTGAAGCCAGCAGGAACATCTGGCTTGATAACAAGACGGCCAGTCCTACTGCACCATCTGCCCACCGGGCCAGGAGAGAGGAGTGGATCTGCGTTCACGCCTGCTGCATCACCTCTACCAGCAGCATTCAGTCCCAGACCAGGGTGACATTGAAAGATGTCAAGAAAGTTTCTTTCCTTCTTTAACATGGGGGGAGGTAAATGACGAGCTATCCTTGAACCACGCCGGACAAGTGTTTGAACCTACAGGCATTGGGACCTCAGCCAAGATGCAATACTTTCGGAGAACCTGCCCTGGGGACTGTGGAATAGCTGAGTCCTACACCCCCTCTCCCTCCATAGACCGCCATCTTGAGCTCTCGGCTTCCACTTACGCTTGTGTCATGCACTGTGTAGCCTTGTAGATTTTTTTTTCAAACGCTTTGGCATTTGTGTGCTGTAACGGAGCTTGAATAACACATTTGTTCCCGTACAACGATCAGATCCAGTACTCCCATACGGTCCATGGGGAGCTCTTTTGATTTGGGACTGCATGCGCCAATGTGATCAGAGCTCCATGCTGGATAAAAGGAAATGAACAAATCCTTGGCGGACTTTTCTGTTACTACTGGCATCTGAGCAATGGATTCAAGATACTGCAGGCCGAGAACAAGAATACACAAATGGTAAGCAAACTGTGGGATACTGCCTGGAGGCCAATACTGTCGATTTGCGGCCACGCTAACCCTAATCTGATATGGTAATACTGATTTCAGTGCTATTCCCCTCGTCAGGGAGGAGTACAGAAACCGATTTAAAGAGCCCTTTATATCGATATAAAGGGCCTCGTAGTGTGGATGGGTACAGCGTTAAATCGGTTTAACACTGCTAAAATCAGTTTAAACGCATAGTGTAGACCAGACCTGGGAGACTGTTTTCTGTGCACTCAGTGGCCCCCTCCTGGGCCCAGGGGGCTTGGAGGAGGAAGCTGCTTGATTCAAATGCAAAGGGAACAAGAGCCTGACTGGCATGGTGGTGCAGAGGGAGTTGATTGGTATCAGAGCTTGGTGGGGTAGAAACAGGGACTTGGAGGCTGGCAGGGAGGAGGCGAAACTGGGGTAGGAAGAAGATTTTCTAACTTAAAGTTGCCAACCCTCCTGGTTTGCCCAGGAGTCTCCTGGAATCAGGTTCTATCTCCCAGAGGCTACTGAAGCCAATCCCAGGTTTTTTAGGCTGCTAAAAGTCCAGCAGTATAGCGGGCTAAAGCAGGCATCCTACCAGCTTGGCTCCACACCACTCCTGGAAGTGGTGACATGTCCGGCAGTGGCCCCTAGGCGAAGGCATGGCCAGGGAGGTCTCTGCATGTTGCCCACTCCCTGAGTGCCACCACCGCAGCTCCCATTGGCTGGGAATGGGGAGCTGTGGCCAATGAGAGCTGTGGGGGTGCTGGTTGCAGGCAGGGGCAGTGCACAGAGCCGCTTGGCCATCTGTGAGCCTAGGGAGCTGCAGCCGGACATGCTGCTGCTTCTGGGAGCCACCTGAGGTAAGTGCTGCCTGGCCAGAGCCTGCACCCTGAGCCCCACTCCTGCAGCCCAACCCTCTGCGCCAGCCCCTTCCTGCACCCAAACTCCTTCCCCTGCCCCAGCCCTGAGTCCCCTCCCATACTTCAACTCCAGAGCCCACACCCCATCCTGCACCCCTGCCCCAGCCCGGTGAAAGTGAGGGTGGAGGAGAGCAACTGACAGAGGGAGAGGGTCCTTGGAGAAGGGATGGGGCAAAGGTGATTGTGTGTGCGTGTGATTAGACAGTTGGCAACCCTACTCTGGCTGTCCTTGCAAAGAGACTGGGCCTGAGAGCCAAGAGCAAGGACTGGGATTGGAGGGGAGGGGAAAGGAGACTGAGACTGGGAGCTGGGGAGGGAAATGGGGGTGGAGATTGGGAGCCAGCAGATTGGGGAGAAATGTAAGATCAGATAAAGAGCTGAGAAAGACTGGACTGGCTGGACAAGGATACTGACTGAGAAGCAGTGAGCAGGGGGCAGGAGATGAAGGATAATGGGGAGAAGTGGAACAGGTTTAGCAAAGAGACTAAAGGATATTGAGATTGTTGAGAACTCTGGCGAAAGAGACTGAGACTATCACCCAGTGGGAGCCAGGAATGTGGGCAGGGGGTTGGAATTCAAATAAAGTATAGGGCCACACATTCAACAACAAAGATAAAACAAATATTGAATAGCCAGCTGCTCATTAAGTGAACACCCGCCATCTTGTGCATTGAAAAACAGCATAAATAGTCTGTAATCCAGTAATACCGGACTGGATCAAAGAACATGTGAACAAGAGGGCTGAAATAAATTTGCACGTTGTTAATGTTCTTTTAATGGGGTTTTGTGTGTAATTACAACTTAATTTTATAATAGGAAATTTTTAGGATCTTTCTGTAATTTTTATAGAGAAGTGTATTTCTAAAATATAGTATATCAGAGATTTCAGCAGTGGTAAGGAAATGACAGTGGGCCAAATTTGAGCCTAGTTTAAATCCAATGAAGATTTGATATGAACCTTTTTATAGTGGTGTGCTATTTACCTGTTTGATTTTATTTCCTGCGTATGGTACAATTTAATTACTAAGAGCCTCCTGTCTGCACATGACAGCTGCCTTTTGATTAAGCAGAGTGATACAGACTGCAACAGGCGAGAGAGACACTGAGCTGTCTACTGAACAATTTACTTTTGGTTTGTTCTCTCAACATAAAAGGCCATTCTGACTGCAAGTGTATGGTTGCTCTTCCTGTATGGAAACTGTGACCTTTATGAAGACTTCTTTTGATATTTTAGAGGTGTAATTAAACAGTTTTATGGTACAATTAATTCAAAAATAACCAAATTAAGGATATCCCCGTAGGATGGTAAATCTCTGTTTAGTAATTATATAAATGCAGAAAAAGGAGCAGGCAAACATTTTACTTACTTCAAGGACTTATAGAATAAATTGTTTAGTTCATTAAATATTAGCTTCATCTGTAAAATTTTTGAAATGAATTGCTATAATCTTAAAGAAAACACTTTTTTCCCCCTTCAGGTTACAATTTCCTCCTTATTTCTTTCAGAAACAAATGTTGAAGAATGATTTACACTTTTGTGCTATTTTAACAAATATTTCCCCTTATGAAAGCTAATAAAAATATTTTTTATTCTTATAAATAACGGATTTGTCCAAGTATAAGTGACCTTTGGGAAAGCCATTCCAAGTAATGAGTCTGTTTTTCAATAGACTTGCAATGAATACTTCCGTCTTGTTATCTTTTCATCATGTAACATATTTTTATCAGTCTCCAATCACAACTAAATTATGAATGCATTCCAGAATTTCTATATGTAATATAAATTGCACTGTGTGAAGGGACTTTTTCTTTTAAAAATAGCTCTAAACTGAAAACTGGGCATTCAGTACAATAATTGGAATCAAATATTAATAGAAAGATTGGCTACTCAATTGTACAGTGTGTACTAAGCTCTCCAGGTGCATGCCAATGAGGCATGACAACTAGTAATTGATAGTTACTTAACAGTGATGTTTATGAGTTTTAAATCTCTAGACTGTCTAGGATCTAAATACTTGAGAGCTTGCCTCTTTCACTGAGCTATCATATTACTTAAAAGGACCATGTCAGGTCAAATATGGTCCCACATTTAGGTTCTACACAAATTTCTAATGGATTTAGATTATGTAAATAATTTTATGTGTTTTTATTTTTAAAATTCCAATATCATCTTCATTCCTGAGGGTATGTTTGTTATGCAACCCCCTTCCTATATGTCTGCCTTCTCCCTCTTTCACTTATTTTTCAACTTCTATGGAATGGGCTACATCTGGGAGCATGGCTGGCTGCCCTACAGCTGGGAGCATGACTGACAAATTCATAATATCCAGTTGCTGTGATTCCCTGGAACCAAGTTGTTGTTGATGGGAAAGAATAAAAGGCTTATTGATTGGTGTTCTGGAAATGCAACTAGCACACTAATGAATTTGAGATTATTTCCATACTTCTCCCTCCCTTCAGAGGAGTGCAAGGGCTACATCTGTATTTGGACAGATATTGGGCTTAGTAATATTAATACTCTTATGATCTTTGCTCCAAGAGACACTGGCTATAGCACTGATCATAGTATCTGGAATTGGGAAAGAATTTGTTAGATCATGACAAATTATTCTGGTTGAATTGGATTTTTCATTGTCCCTACTGCTCTTTTGGAAGCACCTATTAGGAGAATGACTGTCATGTTTGTGAGGATGTATGTTTGTGTTTTGTTCAGACACTAGAAATCTGATGGTTTAAGATGAGTTGCCTACAGACCAGGAGTCCTAGTTTATTTGTGTTTGGCCACAACTGTACTTTTTTTCAAACACCTGTTTGGAGTGAATCCATTTGCCTGGAGCATGAAGTGGTGATGTCACTTCCACTGCAGTGTTGAACATGAAAGTGAAATTTACAAGAAGTAGACTATATGTAAAAAATGACACTTATTGGTCTAATGAAATATCCAATCTGAGAAAAATGCAAAACAAATCTAATTTCAAGAATACTTTCATTTTTAAACTGATCTGAGGTGTTGTTTGTAAGATAGATAAGGAAATCTGACTTCTAGGAATATTTTTAATCTGATAGTACTATAAAATTGAGTTGGCTGCTCATGGTATCAATTCCAGTAATTTCACTGTCCAGAACACAGGCCTGGTCTACACTACGCGTTTATACCGAATTTAACAGTGTTAAACCGATTTAACTCTGCACCCGTCCACACAACGAAGCCCTTTATATCCATATATAGGGCTCTGAAAAATGATTTCTGTATCCTCCCCAACAACAGGAGTAGCTCTGAAATCGTATTGCTATGTTGGATTAGGGTTAGTGTGGCTGCAATTTGATGGTATTGGCCTCTGGGTGGTATCCCACAGTGCACCATTGTGACCTCTCTGGAAAGCGATCTGAACTCGGATGCACTGGCCAGGTAGACAGGAAAAGCCCTGCAAACTTTTGAATTTCATTTCCTGTTTGCCCAGCATGGAGCGCTGATCAGCACGGGTGGCCATGCAGTCCCAAATTCAAAAAGAGCTCCAGCATGGATCGTACGGGAGATACTAGATCTGATCGCTGTATGGGAAGACAAATCTGTTGTATCAGAGCTCCGTTACAGAACACGAAATGCCAAACATTTGACAAATCTCAAGGCATATGATAGACACGGGCGCAGGGAAAAACAGTGGCTGATGTGAAAGACGTAATGGAAGCAGAACTAAATGGCGCTCCATGGAGGGAGGCGAGGGGGGCTGAGCGATCGCTATCACAGATCAGCAGTTCGAAAGCTATTGCATTCTTGGCTGAAGCTCCCAGTGCGCTGAAGGTCAAAGAAATTGTCGCCAGTCGGGTTCGGGAATAATGTGTAATATACAACACACCCAAAGAAGAGGGAAAATCATTTCTAACACTATTTTCAGTAGTCAACGTATGTCTACGGGTGCAGAGCCGTAAACAAAGCATTTGCCTCTCTACTGGTGCAGAGGTAACGAGTAGATATGACTGATGTGTCTCGTTGTCATCTGTGAGCTGATCATGGCCTGGCTCAGTGGGTGCGTGGGACCACATGGGCCAAAATGGGATGGCCTCCCATCATTATCTCTATAGCTTGTGTTGGAGGATTAGTCTGGCAGATGGCTAGGGCGGTACCTTCTCATGAAGCGCTGGGGCTGAGCTCTCTCGCCCGCATCCCCTTACTGTATATGGAATTTTGGACTATATCAAGGCTGGAGGATGTTCTCCCTCCCCTTTAATGAGTAATGGAGATGTCATGCTGGAATATATAGCAGCGGAGTGATCCATCTTTTTTATTCACATAAAAGATAATGTTTCATATCTGCATTCCTTATATTAATCAAGGGGGGGATACTCCAAAGTAGCCAGGAGGGGTGTGGGAGGAGGGAAGCAAATGGTGGGATTGTCTGCAAAACGGGACCCCTCGAATGGATGCGCTATTTTCTGCGGGATATCTGGAGCTCTGACTCGGAGCGGCTGTGCTCTCTGGTTCTCTAGTAGACTTGCTCATATTCTAGGCAGGACTGACTCTATTTTTAGAAAAAACATAAAGAAGGGAATGACCTGGGAAGTCGTTACCATTTTTGTCCTTGCGCCCCCGGCCGACTTCAGCGAGGCCAGCCAGGAGCACCCATGACAGCAGCAGAGGGTACAATATGACTGGTAACCGTCATCGCCAATTTGCAAAGCAGCAGATAGTGCAATAGGGCTGGTAACTGTCTCTGCTATTTTGCAAAGGCAAATGAATGCTGCTGTGTAGCACTTCAGTACCGCATCTGTCAGCAGCATCCAGTACACATACGGTGACAGTGAAAAAAGGCTAAATGGGCTCCATGGTTACAGTGCTATGGTGTCTGCCAGGGCAATCCAGAGAAAAAGGGCGCAAAATGATTGTCTGCCGTTGCTTTCACGGAGGAAGGATTGAGTGACATTTACCCAGAATCATCGGTGACACTGTTTAAGCTCCATCATGCATTGTGATCTCAACCCAGAATTCCAATGGGTGGGGGAGACTGCAGGAACTATGAGATAGCTATGGGATAGCTACCCACAGTGCAACGCTCCAGAAACTGACGCTAGCCTCGGTATATGGATGCACACCACCGAATTAATGTGCTTAGTGTGGCTGCATGCACTCGACTGTAAAAACCGGTTTCTGTAAAATCGGAATAATCCCGTAGTGTAGACATACCCACAGAATGAATAATTATTTCTTTGTATGACAATAGTCTTTCTTTCTTCCTCGTCTTGCATATAAGGTTGTAGCACCATCAGATACTATCTTGCCACTTCCTGCCCATCTTATGTTACTGATGCCAAATATATTCAAATTATATTTCTTTCATTTCTCATGTAACCTGTGCCAGCTTTCCCATACTACACAAAACATGTACATTCCAGGTGCCTGCTCTTTCTACAGATTTGGTTGTTGGGATTCCATGTCTCAAGATCTCAGCTTCCTTTCACTGAGATGAGTCAGACTTATATTTTGAGCTCCATCTGCGCCTAATGTCCTCAAGTTTTGGTTTACTGCAACAGAACTGTTTCTGTTACCTGAATGGCACTCAAACCCAAATCAGAACCTTTTTCTTCTTCTTCGAGTGCTTGCTCATATCCATTCCAGTTAGGTGTGCGCACGCCGCGTGCACGTTCGTCTGAGAAACTTTTACCCTAGCAACACTCGGTGGGCCGGCAGGTCGCCCCCTGGAGTGGCGCCGGTATGGCGCCTAATATATATCCCTGCTGGCCCGCCCACTCCTCAGTTCCTTCTTACCGCCCGTGTCGGTCGTTGGAACAGTGGAGCGCGGCTTAGCTGATCTCCACCTGCCCTAGCGATTTGCTCGTTCTTTAGCTTTTTCGTGTATATAGTTTTCTCTAGTTCATTGTTAATTCCTGTTAGTATAGTTGTAGTTCGTGTATATAGTTTAAGAGGATCGGGGGTTCGCCCCTTCTCCTCCCTCGGCACCGGGGCCCATGCCCAGTTCACCAGGCTTTAAGCCCTGTGTGACCTGCCGGCGTCCGATGCCCACAGGAGACCCGCACGACTCCTGTTTAAAGTGCCTCGGCGAGGGCCATCTGTCGGAGAAGTGCCGTATATGTAAGGCGTTCAAGCCCCGGACCAGAAAAGAGCGGGACTCTCGCCTAAACCAGCTCTTGATGGAGGCAGCTCTGACTACTCCATCCTCGGCTCCATCTCCGACACCGGGAACAAGTGCTTCGTCTGCCCCGGCACCGGCGAAGACCCCTCGGCACCTTCCGTCACCGGCCCCGTCCTCCAGCCGGCACCGCTCACTCTCCCCGAGGAGCAAAAGACTCAAGGCTCCTGCGGTACCCTCGCTCACACCGCAGTTAGAGCGCAGCTCCAGGTCAGATCGCCCGGCACCGCCAGCAGCAGTGGCACCGCCTGCTCCTGCACCGTTGATTCTGGCCTCTCACGAGCCGTCGAGTCCGGTGCCGACCAGCTCCCCGGCCCACGCTGTGGTAGAGTTCGTCATCCTGACTACGCCGGAGACCTTCTCCAAGGCACGGGACCTTATCTCTCTTAAAGAGCCTGAGCTGCCTCAACTCCCGGCACTGCCGGTGCAGGTTATTCAGTCGCTAGGCAAACCTGCCATGGTGCGACCATCATGTCCGGGCACCAAGGAGCTCCGCCGATCTCGTTTGGGATCCCGTGAACGTTCCCAACTCCGGCACCGATCGCGTTCCCAGCACCGATCACGATCCCAACGCTGCTCGCAGTCCCGGCACCGTTCTCCATCCCGGTGCCGGTCGTACTCACGGCACCGGACCAGATCCCGGTCCCCGTCATACCGGCGGCACCGCTCCAGATCCCGGCACCACCGAGCCTCTCGCAGCCATTCCAGGCATGTCGACGTTCGGCACCGGTCGACCTCCTGGCACCGCGCTGGTCGTAGGTCCCGGTCCCACTCTCCATACCGCCATGGCTCCCGGTACCGTTCGCTGGCACCGCACAGGGCCAGCTATTATGGACACTCACAGACGGTCCAATCTGCTTCAGCTCCCCCATGGCCAGCCCGTCATACATCCGCCTCCCCGTACGCGGACAGCGCATCTTACAGAGGATCGGACCCTCAGCCCCATCAGGACCAGGGGCCATCTCAATGGTCCTTTTGGACACCCTGGGCCTACCATCAAGCCCAGGGTGAACCATTGGCCCACTCACGCTCAGGTCAGTCTGAACACCGAGCACCGGAGGCCGCAATCAGTAGACCACCCCCTGCTGATACAGAGGTGGGTGTCATACAGGCTCCAGAACAGCCTGATGTTCTGGAGGCGGAGGCACACCAGGATGCAGCTTCAGTCCAGGACCCCCTCATCCCAGGGTTGTCATCATCATCTTCCCCGGATGAGGCGGTAGCGGGCACATCCTCGTCGGGGCCTCCCCCTATCGATCTGCGGGCGCACCAGGATCTTTTGCGGCGCGTAGCCCTGAACATCAACCTTCCAGTGGAGGAAGTCCCTGAGGTGGAGGACCCTGTGGTCAGCATCCTCTCAGTGGAAATGCCTACCAGGGTGGCCCTCCCATTCATCAGATCCATCCAAGCCAAAGCCGACACCATTTGGCAATCCCCGGCATCCATTCCACCGATGGCGAGGGGAGAGGAAAGAAAGTATATGGTGCCTTCCAAGGGTTACGAATACCTGTATGTGCACCCGGCCCCCTGCTCGTTGGTGGTGCAGTCCGTCAACGAGTGAGAGCGCCACGGCCAACAAGCCCCCGCGCCAAAGTCTAGAGAGGCCAAACGCATGGACTTGTTGGGCCGAAAGATTTACTCTGCTGGAGGGCTTCAGCTCCGTGTGGAAAACCAGTAGGCCCTCCTAAGCCGATACTCCTTCAACACCTGGGAGGCGGTCGGCAAATTCACGGAGCTAATCCCACAAGACTACCGACAGGAGTTCACGGCCCTCCTCGAGGAGGGGAAAAGGGTTGCGAGAACCTCACTGCAAGCCTCACTGGACTTGGCGGATTCGGCGGCTAGGGCGGTTGCCTCTGGCATAGCCATGCGGCGCATATCCTGGTTGCAGGTGTCCGGCCTCCCGCCCGAGTTGCAGCACACCATACAAGACTTGCCATTTGATGGATAAGGTCTTTTCTCGGAAAAGACGGATCCCAGACTACAAAGTCTGAAGGATAACCGGGTTATCATGCGGTCACTTGGCGTGCATACCCCTCAAACTCAAAGACGGCCGTTCTGCTCTCAACCCCAGCGCCCCTACCCTCCACCTCGCCCGCGACAGGACTTTGGCCGCAGACGTGGCCGTATCAACCGCAGACAGCAGTCGGGCCCTCCGCCGGGCAACATCGCCGGTCCCGCCAAGTCCTCGGGACCCAAGTCCAATTTTTGAAGGTGCGCCCGAGAGCAGCGTACCAATTCCCTCTCCAGATCCGCTCCAATTTTCCAACCGCCTTTCCTTGTTCCTCCTGGCGTGGTCCCAGCTAACTATGGATCGTTGGGTCCTACGTACTGTGGAACTTGGATACCGTCTCCAATTCTCTTCTCCGCCTCCCTCCCGCCCTCCCTCCTCCCCGTCCCTCTTCAGGGACCCCTCTCACGAGCAACTCCTCCTGCAGGAGGTCCACAAGCTTCTATCAATCGGAGCCATAGAGGTGGTACCGGAGGAGCTAAAGGGCAAGGGGTTCTATTCCCGTTATTTCCTGATCCCCAAGGCGAAAGGGGGCCTTCGGCCCATCCTCGACCTACGCGAGCTGAACAAGTTCATCGAGAAGTTCAAGTTCCGCATGGTGTGCCTGGGGACCATCATTTCGTCCCTGGATCCCGGCGATTGGTACGCCGCTCTCGACATGAGGGACGCATACTTTCATATTGCAATTTACCCTTCCCACAGGAGGTACCTGCGTTTCATGGTGAATCAAGTTCATTACCAGTTTGCGGTCCTCCCCTTTGGACTTTTGTCGGCCCCTTGGGTCTTCACGAAATGTATGGCGGTTGTCGCCGCTTCCCTCCACCGTCGTCGGATTCACATGTTCCCTTACCTCAACGACTGGCTTATCTGGGGAACCTCAAAGGCTCAGGTCACCAGCCACGTCGACACCATAAGAAAACTATTAGCGAGGCTGGGACTGATCGTCAATCTGGACAAGTCCACACTGGTGCCTACGCAACACATAGAATTCATCGGGGCAGTGCTGGACTCCATCCTTGCGACAGCCAGCTTGCCCCTGCACCGGTTTCAAGGCATAGTCTCCCTGGTCCAGAGTCTGCAGAGGTTTCCCACCAGCTCCGCCCGTACTTGCCTGGCCCTTCTAGGACACATGGCCGCATGTGTCCTCGTTACAAAGTACGCCAGACTACGAATGAGCCCGCTACAAGCCTGGCTGGCTTCGGTCTTCCGCCCGAACAGGGACGCTTTAGACATGATCATAACGATCCCACTGGGAGTCCTCAGCTCCCTCGACTGGTGGAAAGAGTCACTGCTGGTGTGTGCAGGCCTGCCCTTCCACACTCCTCAGCCCTCTGTGTCCCTAACAACAGATGCATCTGCGCTGGGCTGGGGCGCACACCTGGGGCCCCGGTGCACCCAAGGCCTTTGGTCACCCCAAGAGCTGTCTCTACACATCAATGTCTGAGAGCTCAAGGCAGTACGCCTGGCGTGCCAGGCGTTCCTTAACCACCTACAGGGCCGTTGTGTTGCAGTATTCACGGACAACACGACGGCCATGTATTATATCAACAAGCAGGGGGGCACAAGGTCATCTCCCCTGTGTCTGGAAGCGATCCACTTGTGGGAATTCTGTGTAGCCCACTCCATAGACCTGGTGGCCTCCTTTCTTCCAGAGGTCCGGAACACACTCGCAGATCACCTGAGCAGGTCCTTTCTCACTCACGAATGGTCCCTCCGTCCGGACGTCCTCCACTCAATCTTCCGGAGGTGGGGCTTTCCCCAGATAGACCTGTTTGCGTCCAAAATAAACAGGAAATGCCAGGTGTTCTGTTCCCTACAAGGTCGCTCTCCGGGCTCCCTGTCGGACGCCTTCATGATCCCGTGGATGTGGTCAGGTAGTCGCTTTGTTATGAAGCCTATCCAAACCGTTTCCCCTCGTCCACAGAGTATTGCCTGGCAGAGTCCGCAAGGGACAAAGCCCGGCTCTCCTATGAATCGCGCCAGCTTGGCCAGGACATGCAGCGCTGGTACCCCAGCCTGCTCCGAACTGTCCCTGTCGGACCGAACCCTCACCGTTGTGCCTGGACTGGATCGCAGGAACGCAAGACTTGGCAGGCTTTCTCCACCCGGACCCTGCAGTCCTCCACCGACAGCATGGTTCCTTAGCTGGTAAACCAGATTGGAGCTGAGCTGTTCCGGCGCAGTGCAGACAGGTGTTGCCTTAAGCAGGAAGCCCTCCACGCGGTCGACATACTCTTGCGATAATGGAAGCAGCTTCTGCTACTGGTGTGCTCAGCATGGTTCACCCCATGCTCTGTATCAATCTCCACCATCCTGGATTATTGTGGTCCTCAAGGACAGGGGTTACTATCTCTACGCTGTGAGTCCACCATCGCAGCCATATCTACCTTCCATCCGGGGGAAGCTGGCAATAACCATTTTCTCTCCCCCAAGTCTTCCAGTTCCAAGGGCTGGAACCGTTTTATACCCTCAGGTCAAGCCCCTACCCCTACCTGGGAACCTTAACCTGTTCTAATAGCTCATGGGCCCCCTTCGACTTTGCCACTGTTCGCTGCTTGACCTGCCTGAAACGCTTTCCTAGTCGCCATTACCATCGCTGGGTGTCTCGAACTCACCCAATGACTGTGGATCTCCTATACACGTCTTCCATAAGGCAAGTAAGCTGCGTCCCTCACCCGGCTTCCTCCCAAAAGTCTTCCGCCTTCCACGTAACCAGACATCTTTCTCCAGTGTCTTCCAAAACCCACGCGTCGAGACGTGAAACAGCTCCATACCTGAGACAACAGTACCGGAGGACCATCGCGTTCCTACATCGAGAGGACAAAGCCCTTCCGTCTTTCACCGAACTCTTGTAGCGGAAGAGCGGAGCGTATGAGAGGCTGGGCAAAATCTCCTCCAGACGCATTCACATCCTTCGGGTTCATGTCATTTATCCACGAGCTTGCATGACTATAGGTTCACGGTCGCAGACGGGCCATCATTCAACGCCACACTCTACGCAGAGCTCAGGCCTCGTCTGCTAACTTTCTTGGCGGGCATGTTTCCTAGTGCAGGAAATCTGCCATGCAGCCACCTGGTCTTGATGATCCACACTTTTGCGAACCATTACACATTGGTCCAACAATCTAGAGACGATGCCCTTCGGCTCAGTGGTCTTGCATTCCGCAATGTCTCTCTCGACCCCACCACTAGGTAAGGCTTGGGAATCACCTAACTGAATGGATATGAGCAAGCACTCGAAGAAGAAAAGACGGTTACTCACCTTTGTAACTGTTGTTCTTCGAGATGTGTTGCTCATATCCATTCCACACCTGCCCTCCTTCCCCACTGTTGGAGTAGCCGGCAAGAAGGAACTGAGGAGCGGGCGGGCCGGCAGGGATATATATTAGGCGCCATACCGGCGCCACTCCAGGGGGCGACCTGCCGGCCCACCGAGTGTTGCTAGGGTAAAAGTTTCTCCGACGAACGTGCACGCGGTGCGCGCACACCTAACTGGAATGGATATGAGCAACACATCTCGAAGAACAACAGTTACAAAGGTGAGTAACCGTCTTTTTTTATCCCGGCTTGGGACTGGGACTGTAGGTAACAGTGGCAGAGTTACTGCTGGTAGCAGTAGAAGAATTTAAGAGTTAAGTTAAAGAAGGCAGCTCAGGTGGTTGGGACATGTCTCCTATCTTCCACATGGTATACATGGTAAGCAAACGTTGAATAGGGCACTCGAGGAGGGGAAAAAAGAGTGAGGAAGGCCAAGGAAGAACTGGCAGAAGACATGTTGTATGCACTGACATCATCTGGGAAAGAAGTACCATAACTAGTGAGCTACCATAATCAGTGGAGGAACTGGATTGCCTGATGTGACAGTGGCACAGGGGCAACTAAGGCATAAGGTAAAAAAGGATTACACATAGGCTACTGGGGAGATGTAGCCTCCTATTTAAATAGATGCACTATACTAAATTCTAGTGTAATTGTGTTAAATCAGATATCTGCTTGGACATGATTTTAAGGTAGAGTCCGGGGGAGGGGATGGCACCAACTACCTGCAACATCAGCCTCCACCTCAACACTTCCATGATAGCTGAGCATTTTTTTCTCCCCTCCCCAAGATTTAAACAAACAAAAAAATTCCCCTGCAGGAAAATTTCATTAATGGATAGCAGTGAAGTCACTTAGCTGTTGAGGCCATAGCATCTCCCTTATCACAGTCACTTCTCACTAAACATTTTCTGAGGCAAGAGGAGAAGCACAACTGATTGGGCTGCAGTGATGTCAGAGGCTTGTGAAAGCTCCTGTGTTGGCTGCCTCTTCACCCATTCTAGTGCATCCCAAGGCCCTGGCCCCCTGTAGCAGAAAGAGGAAACTGGAACTCTTGCTCCACATAGTACTTTCCCGTTTTTGCTGTGGGCCTAGTGCCCAGCATAGCTCCCCAGTTCAGGGAGTTGTGGTTGAGGGTCTTCTCTGGCTGGAAATTCACTCTCTCTGGAGGTTATAAAGGTGTGGCACACTGGAGTGCTTCCACTTCAATCCTTTTAAGGTACT
The DNA here is from genome assembly GCF_003597395.2 of Chelonoidis abingdonii. Taxonomy (NCBI): domain Eukaryota; kingdom Metazoa; phylum Chordata; order Testudines; family Testudinidae; genus Chelonoidis; species Chelonoidis abingdonii. The sequence goes on from NC_133773.1 coordinate 48,018,265, forward strand.
TATATGACCCTTTTTGTATGTGACTATCTCTGACATAGTTATACTCACAACATAGCTGTAAGGAAGGAAAGTACTTCTGTTCCCATTTTACACATGGTGGGGGAGGGAGTTGGGCACAGAAAGGCTAAGTTTCTTGCCCAAGATCACACAGAAAACTGAAAGTAAACCAAGAAATTGATCCCAGGTCTCTGCCTACCACCCTGACCACTGGGACCATCCTTGCTCTAATGAGGGATGACTGGTGAGAGACTGTTTATTTCCTGCCCCCAGTCACCTAACGTGGGTAAGGTTCACAAAAGGTTAATTCTTCAGTCACATAACAGGGGTCAATAGTCGCTGATCCCAGGGGCTACTCTACCAAAGGCCATATTTTGCGAACTTTAGAGCACAATGCAAGTCATATTTACTTTTTAAGGGCTCTAATTAAATTTCATGGCAGTCCCTATAGTTCATTAATTTAAAGTGGTTGTCTGTGAACAGATTAATTTATGCTTGTTTTAATTGTTGGGTGCTACCACAGTAAGTGCTGCATAAAAATACATACAGCCTATAAATAAAATATGAATTAAAACAAGTGAGTAATTCTGAATACATCAGCCTAAAGGGAAGAAGCGTTTTAATATCAGAGCCCAGTAATGGTGCATGAATTAAGAAGGATTAGTTTTCCTGAGACAGTTCAGAAATATTTGGCCTTTATTCTATTCTTATTTCCAATGTCTCATATGATACAGCTCAGACTTTTACACTGTTTAAGGTTTCAGAAAATATTTGGTTAACTCTAAATGAGGTTCTTCAATATTTTGAAGCTCTCTTGGAACTCCAGTCCTATAAACTGATTTCCATAAATGGATCTATGTTCTTTTCAGGGCAGAAAGAATCTGCTAGTAATCTGTTTCTTCACAAAATGGGGTCCAGTTCTTGGTTGGCCTTTAGGCACTCCATAATAAACATAAACAGACTTAACCCCTTTAATTGGGATTGCAAAGATATAGTGGAAGGTAGAATCTGTTCCACTATGTGTCGAATAGAACATTCTCTGACTCTGCCTTTTGGAAAATAGGAACCATAAATTAAACTTATTCCCTTTTTGTTACAGCATAATATAAGGTGCGATCCAACAAGGTGCTGTGTATTCTGACCCTGATCCAGCATAGCACTTCACAACATGCTTAATTTTCAGCATCTGAGTAGTTCCCCAGACTACTTTAATTGGAGTACTCATGTTAGACATGTGTCAGAGTTCTATGCTGGATAATGCCTTATACTTTTTGTTACAGCATAATGTGACAGACTTGCCAGATGTCAAAATATATAACCATTGTAAAACCCTTTGGTTGTGATTTGTTTTCTAATATATTGGAACATATGCTTTGAGAACTGATACTTTGTCGTACAACAGCTCATCTAACTTATTTGCTGTTCTTATAATTTAAAAAAAATATATATTCCCAGTAGATACTTGTTTGTATCACATAGCTACAACATATTTTGAAACAATTTGTAATGATTGGAGGAGAGGCCTAAAACTCTGGAACTGGAATAGGGGATATGTTGCAGAGCAAGACTGAGGGGCGCTAACAGATGTGTTCAGGAAACTTAGACAGCTTTTGCATGCACTATGAATGGCTTGAGCCAAGGCTGCTGTTTGTTCACAAGCATTGCATTTATGAAAGATTTAAAAGTAATTAATATGGACATGTAACTTGAAGAGGTGGGCCATGTCCGGCCTGTGGGACCGTCCTGCCCAGCCCCTGAGCTCCTGGCCTGAGAGGCTAGCTCCCAGCCCCTCCCCTGCTGTCCTCCTTCCCCTGCAGCCTCAGCGTGCCGCGCTGCCGCTGCAATGCTTTGGGCAGCCAGGCAGCGTAGCTGCAGAGCTTGGCCTGACCCGGTGCTCTGTGCTGCGCAGTGGCATATCCGGCTCCAGCTGGGTGGTGCGCCTGTAACATCGCCAGTCACTGGTGCTCCAGGCAGCACTGTAAGGGGGCAGGGGAGTTTGGGGTGTGAATAGGGGTTGGGGCAGTCAGAGGGCAGGGAACAGGGTGGTTGAATGGCAACATGGTCCTTGGGGGCAGACAGGAAGGAGGGGGGGTTGGATGGGGCGGTGGGGGGCAGTCAGGGGTGAGTCTTCCAGGGGAGGTCAGGGATGGGCCTTCCAGGAGAGGTCAGGGGACAGGGAGTGGGGGGCCCGGATGGGGCAGGGGTCCCAAGGGAGAGAAGGACGTCAGGGGGCACAGGCTGGGCCATGCCTGGCTCTTTGGGGAGGCATAGCCTCCCCAAACTGGCCCTCCATACAATTTCCAAAACCCGATGTGGCCCTCAGGCCAAAAATTTTGCCCACCCCTGATTTAGACTCATGAGAGATTTTTCCACTAGATGCTCTATCTTCATTTCTCTAATGTGAGTCAGGCATAAAGGGCCCAATCCTGCAGTCCTTACTCATGTGCATTCAAGACACACTAATGAACACGCTCATGAACAAAACATTAGATGTGTGTGCCCAAGGGTGTACGTGTATCAAATGTGTGCTCATGCAAAAGCGGATGAACACTAGAGCTGGCTGAAATGTTTCAAAATTTGAACTTTGTAATTTCAGTATTCAGAAAAAAGGAAAAGCTTAACAGGGGAAAAAAATCACTTGTACTGCTTTTTGACCAGCTCTTGTATTTACTTCTGCATGTGTGCTTCCAAAACCTTGCTGAAAATTCATTGCAAGTCTGTCTGAAAAGCTCTTCCTCAATTCACAACACACAGGGTCTAACTTTGCACTTCATATGTAAAACTCTCATGGGGCCCTAATCCTGACTACAACTGCTTCTGTGGCTCTGGAGTTCACAGCTTGCCTGGGTGCTGCAGCTGTGAATGCTTCTCCATATCTTCTGGGGGAAGTGCTACCAAGTTTTTTCCCATGAGAGGATGCCATGACCTAGGAAGCTCAGTTTTATAGTAAACTTTGTCTGGCAATTCTCTACATATGAGTGGATCCCTTAGGGGATTTTGTGGCAGTCAAAGCTCACTCCTGCCCAATGGCACTAGGGTTTTCCACCAATTGCTCTTCAGAATTTCATCTCTTTAGGAAGAGAGAATAACATTTAAACTGCTCTTCTATTTCTTTGCTGGATTTTTAATAGTAGGTTCTCCTCAAAAATGGGCTTTCTGGCAAAATGTAATGCTTTGTTGAAGGAATAAATTCAGGGCTATCTACATGTTGAATTTAATTGGCTCTCATAATCACAGTGACAGGGCCCTCCCCGCCCCCTCTCTTTTGCTGGGTAGCCATTTAAGATAAAGTCAAATTCTGAAGGGATTGATCCGAAAGGAAATCAAGCCTATTTTGGGCTCCTCTGCCAGCAGGTCCCGGACCACATTGCCCTCATGCTTCACAGGCCCATGTGGAGCAAATGGAATGCTTGGCAAGACAAGACCAAGGGAGTCACTAGCTTCACCTAATTGCTGTTCAGAAGACTACAGTGAGAGGAGAGCAGGAAAGTTCTGTGCCTGAATCAAGTACTTACCCATGTGTATAACAGTCTGAACACATCTGCAATAGCCACTTCCTGTGAACTACAAGAACAACAGGAGGTAAGTTCCTTTCTTTCCCAACACATTTCCTATAGTTAAAAAATAAAAAACCAAACTACTGTATAAGGCGGATCTCTTTTTGTCAGACTGCTGAACCTTTCTTAGCAGTTAGACTGGTGCAAGAACCAAAGGGAGAACAGAAATGTCTTATAAATGTAGTAATAGGTGCTTGATTTGGGTTAATCCAAAAAACTTGGTCAATGTGATTATTTAACACACAACCCCTCCACTTCTACAAAGATCCTGCGCTTCCTGTTTCAGTGTCTTGTCTTTTTATAATATTGACTTTTTGCTTTCCCAAACGTTCTTGCTCAGTGTGGGTACAGTGATATCTGTGTGTCAGCTGCCTCAATTCACAGAAGAAATAACTCTCATTCTTTACTGAAGAGCCTACCTGCAGCCAAGAAGACTGGTTGCATTTGGGATCAAGTGTTTCACCTAAAGCATCCCAGACAAGCTGAACTGTGCACTTTTATGCTTTTTTAGGTCCGTTAGGCACTGCCATCACTTCCCCCCTCAGCCTCTTGTAATATGCCTCCAATTCTGAGCCCCTCTTAATTTTCCATACTGCCTTTTCTGGTAGTTTTATTTACGTTTTCTTCTGATTCCAAGGACATCAGATCACTTGAGAAAAACAACTTTTTTGTTGTTGCTTGATAAACTTTGAGCACAGGGTTTTGTGTTTTAGTTTTTTTTTTAAGGGGTGTGGGTAGTAGGCAGAGAGCAGACTGGCAGACACTGTGCTGTCCTCCATAAGTATCCTACAACATTCACTGGTGGATGGACCTTTTTAGTTAACTGTTTTCAAAGGCTATTTGTTCTCCTTTTTGTTTGCATAGACAAATACATAGTGACATGGTGTATACTGTAAAAGGAAAAAAGTTACCTTATATAAAAATGTATTATTTGCACATAGGAAGAGTTTGCCTAATTGTATTTTGCTGAGATAAATGTAAGACCTTTTTTTAATTGAATGGAAATTTTATTTTAATTTATTCTATCTTGACTTAGATTTTCAGATTAAATTCACCTGTTGAGTCCAATTGATGTTGGCATCTGTATTCATGCTTGAAGACGTCCATATTCATTACTTAACAAAGCTTGGAATTAAATGCAATCCACAAAGCAAGCATTTATCATTTTGAGATATGTTGAGTGCTAGTGCTGTTAAAGGAGTGTATTGTTTCAGCCATTAGTAGTCCAATATGATTACAGGACTCAATCTGTTTTTAGTGGGAACCACTGCAAGAACAACATCATTACCATCTGTGTCCTCAGCAGAGACTTCATGTCTGAGCATTTAGCATTTCAAAAATCCTACAGATGTTGATATTGCATTATTCATTTACTTAGAGACTGCCACAGCTGTGTACTTTCCTGTATATTTTTTTTCAAGCAATCTGGCATCCAACTCTAATTTGAGCGGTGCAAAGTGGAGTGCAATTTTTATGCATATTATTGTGGTATAGTAAGGGGCTAGCTGGCCCAGTAAAATCTTTGAGCAGCAAAATGGGATATGTCGCTGCACCCTAGTCATTTAGGTAGTCTATATGACAATTTAATGGATTGAAAATGAGTATGTCTCATAAACATATGGGCTTGTGGTAGTGAGACAATCTTCAGAGAATGCTTTCAAAGTGTTGCATGAGATTGATGGGGTGAAAAAGAAGTGGAAAAGAGAAATTGGAAGAAAGAAAATTAGACTCGGCGCGGCTCCAGGCACCAGCACTCCAAGCGCGTGCCTGGGGTGGCAAGCCACAGTGGGCGGCTTGCCGGTTGCCATGAGGGCAGCAGTCAGGCTGCCTTTTGCAGCATGCCTGCAGGAGGTCCTCCAGTCTCATTGCTTCGGCAGCAATTCAGTGGTGGGTACACCAAAGGAGCGGGACCGGTGGACCTTCTGCAGGCAAGCTGCTGAATCCGCGTTTATCATAAGCTTTCCCAAATCTGGACCTTAGCGTCCAGAAATCTGGGTGCCTGCATGAACCCCTTTAAGCTTAATTACCAGCTCAGATTTGATCTCGCTGCGACTCTCCCCAAGCATCATCCAAGAAACTTTCCAGGAGTCTTGCTCCCTTCTGGCTCCCCAAACCTTCCTGGGCGGAACCCCCAAGACTCAGATGACCCTCTGAGTACCTTACTACATAAGGGAAAGAACCTATACTTCCTCCCACTCTCTCTCCCACCCAGACTTTCCTCCTGGCTAACCGAGATTCACTTGATGCAATCTCTTCACATCACCAATACCAAGAATGCATGTCTCCCTCTCTTGCCACAAAGAGACAAACCCCAAATTAACAAGGACAACAGAAATGATCTCTCTCTCTTCCCCCTGCCCACAAAATATCCCTGGATGCTATGCCAGAGCTCGACCCTCCGTAGATCTAACACAAGAGAATTCCCCCTCCCCCTCCTCCTTAGCCTACCAGAGAAAAAACCTCACGCCAGGTTTTTTTTTAAAAAGAAAGCTTTTATTTAAGGAAAGAAAGAAAGCCATAAAAATATGAATAAAACAGGCCTTATTCAAAAAGAGTACAATTTAAAGCATTCCAGCAAGAACTCACCACATGTAAATACAAAAAAAAACAATAACAACGCCTATGGTTTTTCTACCTTGTACTTTTACAACTTGGAAACTGAAGATAGAAAGAAGCCTCTCATAGCCGAGAGACAGACAAAAGACTCAGACCCCAAAAATTCCCTCCCCTTAGCTTTTAAAAAATCCTGTTTCCTGATTGGTCCTCTGGTCAGGTGTTTGGTTCCCTTTGTTAACCCTTTACAGGTAAAAGAAACATTAACCCTTAGCTATCTGTTTATGACAGCGTTACCAGCGGACCTCCCACAGGCATGCTGCCAAAAGCAGCCTGACTGCTGTGGTTGGGACAGCAAAATACATAGAGCCACCCCTGAGTAGACAGAGAAGATAAAAAGGAGGGGATGGGGCAGAGAGGTCAATAAGGGGAAGCTGAAATGCCCAGAAAATGAACCATAGACTCATATGAAGGAAAAATAACAAATTTGCTGATGTATGAAGAATCTCTTCTAATGATGTCTAAGCCATCAACATGTAAATGGATTAAATGCAAAGTGCTAGAAAAATCAAAATATATTATTTACAATTTTTAACGTAGAAAAACTAATTTGTTAACATCCATTTTTTAAAACTCAGATTGAAACACGGTAATGATGAAAAGGCTTATCAGAATTCATGTAGCCAAATCTGAACTGAACATGATTCCTTCTCCTCCTAATTGAATACAAATGAGTATTAAGTGGAAATGTCAATAACTGACTTTTCAGTTCAGTGGCAGAAGCAAAAAAAAATTAAAAGTTTCAGGTTGGGCAATACAGGTTGTTCAGTCCAAAATGAAACACTCTGATTTGTTTTTAGGGTTTTTAAATAGTTTTAAAATAAAATTGACAGGAAAATCTGAAACAAAAGTCCAAATGTTTTATTTCAAATGCCAAAATGAACCATTTTGACATTTTCAATTTTTGTTTTTAACTTTTTTCCATCCAAACAATTTGCTGAAATCAACTCAAATCTACATTTTTGGGGTGAAAAAAGAATTCAAATAAAAAAATTCACTCATCTCTACTCATAAGACCATTTCATTTTCCCCTCTGCTCACATGAGAGTGTATTGGAATGATTGAAACCAACTTGACCCTTACTCACAATTTATAAAAACCAAGTTCTGCTCTCTTTGGACAAACTAAATCACAACAAACTCCACTGACTTCTCTGGAAATACTGCAATCATTTAAATCACTGCCTCTACAGTTAAAGGAGAGGCTGGGAAGTTTCACACCTCTGCCCTGCTGTTTTGGCATTATTTAATAATTACAATCTGCCACACTAAACCCAGTCTTATTGCCTATGCCTTGTTTCCTTCATGTACAGATCAAGACCACCTGCAAGTAAGCATCTGCTCAATCTGCAGTAATAGTCAAGTCTGCAAATTTCTATACTGCAGAAGACTGGAATAGAAAATAATATACTAGAATTTTTATTTATGTCCTCACCTGGAACACTGTGTTCTGTCTTTGTTACCCTGTCTCACAAGAAGAAAACTGGAGGTATCCAAATATGGATGACAAATGACTAGAGACGTTCTGACCAAAAAGATTGAGAATATTTAGTTTAGAGGAGTGATGTTAGAGAGAGATCCGAAATTATGAATAATACAGAGAAGGTAAACAGGCACTTAATTTTTTTCTAGTATTATGAAGGAGGGTAAAATATACCTCAATTATAGTTGATAACCAACAATTTAAGGCTGATAAAAGGAAATACTATTTACACATTGCACAATTAAGCTGTGGAACTCAGTGTCAAAAGATATCACTGAGCCCTAGGATTATATATTTATTTTAGGAATGAATACACTGACAGTAATTTAGATAACATGTTGTAGATACGTCAGGAATAATGCATAACTTGTTTGTTTGCAATCTGTGTATAATGATATATCTCAGAGGGAGCGTCTTTGGATGGCCAAGGGGCTAATCCATTGCAACAGGCATACATGTGTTAGTGCACCTGTAATCATTGAGCCAGGCATTAGGACCGTGCTTCGTTGACAATGAATCTGATCAAGTTCCTTCACTACGAACCAAGTCTGTGGATTTATTGGGTCACTCGATCAGAGTTGTTATCTCCACAGAGCTGGGACAGCACGCTGAAAGAACACGCATGCAGACAAATATCTGACCACAAGAAGAAACTTCCCTCATGGGCAGGTTGTTCCAGAATTGTCTAGTACAGGTGTTTGTTCCCTTTCCTCTGACATTGTTGGTCTGGTACTGGCCACAGTTAGAGAATGGTTGCTGGACTAAATGTAGCACTGGTCTGATGTGGCTTGGCTTAGTTCCTATGTGTACATTTTCTTTCTCACACATAAGCTACATCTAATACACTCATACAAAAAGAGCCTCTTTAAGCTCTCATTCTAAATTTAAAAAAAAACAACCCACAACATTTACAGTGACTGTGTTTACAAGTGACAGCCTTATTAAGCAAAGGCCATTAAAACAGTTGTCCCTCAAGGTAAAATCTTGCTTTTCCCATCTTTTAATATCAAATCTAGTTGTGAAATATTACCATATATAATATAAACATTGTTGTTTTATGTTCACCAGACATGCTCACCAACTTCTCTGCATGCTATCGAACTTTTGAATGTCTAATCTCCTGTTGAGCACTTTATCATAAAGCAAGTGTGAAAATGATCAAATTAAATTAGAAGCTGATGTGCAGCATCTTCCCCCTTGTTCTTCTCTAACCAAATTTCAGCAACTTCTTTTTTTTAAAAAAAAAAGAAAAATCCTGGCTGATTTTTAATGTTTTCCTTTGATCCTTACTAGTCCATTATTCTTGAATGAAGTCTGATTTTTACCAGTATTTGTGCAGTATTTTTTGATGAGTTTTATTAACGTTGATCTTTTCTTTGATACTGAGAAGTGCGGACATGTAAACAGTAAAAAAGAACCTGTGATCCTTAATAGGAAAGGAAAAATAGAAGGGGTGGGGGAAGGTTATAAACAACCATTGAAAATCATGGGACACATTTGTTATTTTAGTTGTGACATTATGAAAGATTTGAAGTTTAAATATATTGATATCTCATCCACAACTATAAATTATCTATGCTTCCTATGGAGGCTACAGGGGTTAGGTATAAAGGGTTTGATTCTACCACAAAAAACAAACAAAACACTATTACAATAAAAATCCTGTGGCAAAACTATCTTTGATGTAGTGGAAGAAAATCTGGGCTCAGCATAAGGCAATCTGATTCCCACAGACAGAAGGGCTGTTTGTGCAGCTCTGACTGCAGGATCATGTGCATGCTGAAAGGAGGGGAGTGAGAAGGCATTAAACCCCGACCCCACAAATACTTATATGTGTATTTATCTTTCTAAGCATCAGAAGACCCAATGATATCAGTTAGATTACACATGGTATAAAATTAAGCACATGCATATGTGCTTGCAACATCAGGGCCATAGTGGGTAAAAGACCAAAGCCCCAGTCCTGCAATGAGCTCTGTGCAGGTGCAGGGCTCCATCCACGTGCAGCTCATTACAGGATCAGTGACCAAGTCATTTCTTTCCTCATTGCCTTTTATCCATTATCACATTGTAATTGTTGTTTCAAAAATCACATCACTTCTTTTAAGTAAAATATTTTCCAAGAATTAGAAGTGGATAATCAAGGAAAAAGTATTACAATTATTACTATAAAAAAGTGAAAGATAGCACTCTTCTAAGTTTTCTTAACTACTGAAGTTTTGCCTTATTGTTTTAGAAACATATTAAAATGGATACACTTTCATTTCACTTATTTTATTCAACCTATAAATAAGTTCTTTTGAGAAAATATTTTATTTGCATCTTAAAAGCAGACTGGGTTGAATCCTTGGCTAACGTACATCAGCATAGCTTCACTGAAGTACATAGAGCTATGTCAATTAAACACCAGCTCAGGATATTACATAAAAATGGCCATACCTGGTCAGACCAAAGGTTCATCTAGCCCACTATCTTGTCTTCAGACAGTGGCCAATGCCAGGTGCCCCAGAGGGAATGAACAGAACAGGTAATCATCAAGTGATCCATCCCCTGTCGCCCACTCCCAGCTTCTGACAGGCAAAGGCTAGGGAAAACATCTCTGCCCATCCTGTCTAATAGCCATTGATGGACCTATCCTCCATGAATTTATCTAGTTTTTATCCTATCCTGGAGGATAAATCCTATTTATCCTATTCATGGAGGATAAATTCTATCCTCCATGAATTTATCTAGTCTTTTTTTTTGAACCTTGTTATAGCCTTGGCCTTCACAATATTCTCTGGCACGGAGTTCCACAGATTGACTGTGCATTGTGTGAAGAAATACTTCCTTTTGTTTGTTTTAAACTTGCTGCCTATTATTTTCATTTGGTGACCCATAGTTCTTGTGTTTATGAGGAGTAAATAACACTTCCTTATTTACTTTCTCCATACCGGTTGTGATTTTATAGATCTCTAGCATATCCCCCACTTAGTTGGACTTTTCAACTTCGAAAAGAGACAAGTCTCATTAATGGCAGCCGTTCCATATCCCTAATCATTTTTGTTGCCCTTTTCTGAACCTTTTCCAATTCCAATATAGAGAAAGAGAGAGAGAGAGATGGGACTTCCACATCTGCACACAATATTCAAGATGTGGGCATACCATGGATTTATATAGCGGCAATATGATATTTTCTGTCTTATCTATTCCTTTTTTAATGATTCCCAACATTCTGTTTGCTTTTTTGACTGTCACTGCACATTGAGTGGATGTTTTCAGAGGACTATCCACAATGATTCCAAGATCTTTCTTGAGTGGTAACAGCTAATTTAGACCCCATCATTTCATATGTGTAGCTGGGATTATGTTTTCCAATGTGCATTACTCTGCATTTATCAACAATGAATTTCATCTGCCATTTTGTTGCCCAGTCGCATGGTTTTGAGAGATCCTTTTGTAGCACTTCGCTGTCTGCCTGGGGCTTAACTATCTTTAGTAGTTTTGTATCATTTACAAATTTTGCCACCTAACAGTTTACCCCTTTTTCCAGATCATTTATGAATATGTTGAATAGGACTGGGCCCAGTACAGATCCCCAGGGGACACCACTATTTACCACTCTCCATTCTGAAAACTGACCATTTATTCCTACCCTTTGTTTCCTATCTTTTAATCAGTTACCAATCTATGCGAGGACTTTCCCTCTTATCCCATGACTGCTTAACTTGCTTAATATCTGAAAATCTAAATTCACTATATCCACTAGATCCCCCTTGTCCACAGGCTTGTTGACCCTCTGAAAAAATTCTAGTAGTTTGGTGAGGCATGATTTCCCTTTACAGAAACAGTGTGGACTATTCCCTAACAAATTATGTTGATCTATGTGCCTGACAATTTTTTTCTTTACCATAGTTTCAACCAGTTTGTCCAGTACTGAATTCAGTCTTACTGGCCTGTAATAGCTGGTATCAGTTCTGGAGCCCTTTTTAAAAATTGGCATCACATTAGCTATCCTATTGGTGTCCAAATTAACTATGCAGTCATTTGGTACAGAAGCTGATTTAAATGATAGGTTACAGCCTATAGTTAGTAGTCCTGCAATTTCACATTTGAGTTCCTTCAGAACTCTTGGGTGAATACCATCTGGTCCTGGTGACTTATTATTGTTCAGTTTAAGAATTTGTTCCGAAACTTCCTTTAATTACATCTCTATCTGGGACAGTTGCTCATATTTGTCACATAAAAAGAATGGCTTAGGTTTGGGAATGTCCCTCACATCCTCACTGTGAAGACTGATGCAAAAAATTCATTTAGTTTCTCCGCAATGGCCTTATTGTCCTTGAGTGCTCCTTTAGCATCTAGATCATCCAGTGGCCCCACTGGTTGTTTAGAAAGCTTCCTGCTTCTGATGTACTTAGTAACATTATTTTTTTATTATTACTTTCTGAGTCTTTGGCTAGCTGTTCTTCAAATTCTTTTTTGGCCTTCCTAATTATATTTTTACACTTTCGTTCCTTTCTATTTTCCTCACTAGGATTTAACTTCCACTTTTTGCTTTTTTGCCTCTCACTGTTTCTCACTGGCAGATAAAATGGGCTCAAGAGGTAGTCTCAGCACATTAGGTGACAGTCCCAAGAGGGTCTCTGTGACCGAACCTGTCACACGGTCATTTAAAGTGTCATGAAACTTTCTCTCTTCATCCCATCCGGAGGTGATATGTACCCAGTCAATATAGGGATAGTTGAAATTCCCCATTATTACAGAGTTTTTTATTTTAATAGCCTCTCTAATCTTCCTGAGCATTTCACCATCACTATTACCATCTTGGTCAGGTGGTCAGTAATATATCCCTACAGCTATATTATTATTTGAGCATGGAATTACTATCCATAGAGATTCTATGGTACAATTTGGGTCAGTTGAGATTTTTACTTCATTTGATTCTACGTTTTCTTTCACATATAATGCCACTCTCTCATCAGCATGATCTGTTCTGTCTTTCCAATATATTTTGTACAACGGGACACAGTAATACCAAGGATTATCCTCATTCCACCAACTTTCTGTGACGCCTATTATTGCAATATCTTCATTTAATACAAGGCCCTCTAGTTCACCCATCTTATTATTTAGACTTCTAGTACTGGTATATTGCCCAAAATGTGTATACTTACAGTAATAAGACATATTATTTATTTGTATCACCTTAGCACCTAGGAGCCCCACTCATGGACCCTACTGTGCTAGTTGCCATGCAAGCAAAGCACAAAAAAGACAGTCCCTTCCCCAAAGATTTTACAATCTAAGTATAAGACGGGAGACAACAGGTGGAAAAGAAAAGAAATGACTTGTTCTTAGGCAGTTTGCACTGGAGCTGTGTGAATATTCTAACACATTTTCTCTTAACAGTTGTTTGCATACCTCAACTAATTGACTTCAACAGTGTCTGTGTCCCACTAGCATTTGCTTTGTGAAAGTATATTTAGAGCACACTCCACTATTTGTGTGAATGCTGCAAGAAAAGACAATAGCAGCTGTTCAGAGGGAAGGAAATTGAATACTCAGCATGTTCACACCTTGTTTTGAAAAGGCTCAGGGTTTTGCTCTGTTACCTTTGTCTTGGCTGCTGCATGGATTGTCCTTTAATGGGGGAAGCATCATTACAGAGGGGAAAGGCTGTCCATGGGAAAGGTAAAACAATTTCAGGCTGTGTTACCCTTCCTTGGAAATAGTTGTGAGATCCTAAGGAGGGAATGGGGGAAGAAGTTTGTGTCCTTTGGCCCCGTACCTGCCTTTTACCACACTCTCCACTCATTCTTTACCCCTTCCCTGCATGAATCCCCATGCCAATGAAAAGGCTGCTATGAAGTCATGAGAATAAGGAGATAGTGCACTTGGAGGTAGCTAATGATCTGTGGATCTGTGGAGTGGAGGCTGCACCAATGTGTTCTTTGACTTCTTTCTCTTCTTTGACTTCTTTCTCTTGTTGAGGAATAGTAAGACTCTCACAGTCGTGATTCTTCAGAAAATGTTAGTTATTCCATATAAAAGCAAAATGTCCCAGAACTTGATTACATGTAAATGCAAGTCAGCCAAGCAGCAGGTGAAATTTCATGAGGTCAAGTTTGTTTCACTGATAAAACCACACTTAGTCACAGGATACTGAGACTGTATGACTGGAATGCTTTTCTAAGTTATAATGAAAATTGTTAAGATTTGGCAAAAACTGAATTGCTAATAGCATCATTCTGTGGTGTAAGGACATTGGAAATTCCTTAAAGGCTGTACTTAAAATGCTAATCCAGTAGGCACAAAACTGCAGCATCCCTTTAGAATTCAGCTTATATTATGAAATCCTTTCTGATGGAAAACATTCCTGCTTTCTAGTGCCAGCAATTTTATGTTTTCAAAACTATTTCTTTAAAATTACCATATCTTGTTAGTTGCTAGACTAACCCTTGTCTGTTCCATTTAATTTAAAATATCCACTTTTTTAACAATATGCAAATTGCAGGGCCTGGATGGTACTGTGCGTTAATGAATTAACCTTTTACTCCAGAGACATGAGTTGCAGATACAAATGTGTTTACTTTTTTCCTTATGTATTTTACAGTGAGTGGACATTTGACCAAATCAGAAATACCTCCACAAAACCTCTACAGAGCAAAGTATGCAAATTAGATTAGCAGGAATATTTCACCTATATGTCAAAAATGGAATATACTGACAGATTGTGCAGGCATGATTTCCTCATGATTATCCCCACACACACATACTGTTCCTCACAACTTCTTGTCACCTGCTGCAAATGGAACACTGATTATCACTACAAAGTTTTTTTCTCTCCTGCTTATAATAGCTCACCTCAACTGATCACTCTCCATAGAGTGAGTATGATAACACCCATTGTTTCATGTTCTCTCTGTGTGTATATATATATCTTCCTACTGTATTTTCCACTGCATGCATCTGATTAAGTGGGCTGTAGCCCATGAAAGCTTATGCTCAAATAAATTTGTTAGTCTCTAAGGTGCCACAAGTACTCCTGTTTTTTGGTGGGTTTTTTTGCGGATACAGGCTAACATGGCTGCTACTCAGAAACCTGACAATATGCTTAGTTCTTGTCACTGCTCTTAGGCCCTGGTCCAGTAAGGAACCTAAGCATGTGTTTAACTTGAAGTAAGTGAATTATCCCATTGAAATCACTGTTGTTTACTCTCACTAGTTTGGAGCTTTTGGGGATCAGAACCATCCTTTACATTCCTGAATGTTAGATTCCTGAAGATTTTTTCTTTTTAAAATAAAAAGGTATATTGCATGAATGAAAGATTTAAACCCAAAAACTTCTCTGCAGTTTTAGATCCTAATAAAGATAAGAATTCAATTCTAAATTTCAAACTTTAACATTCCATGTAGTGTTAATAGTTTATATCTTTTGAACATAATATCCCAGCTCCTTGGCTCCTGCTGATGATCATGCAGTGCAGCTCTGGTGACGGGAATGCAAAAGGGTTTCCAGCATTCCCTTGATTTTGGGACAGGTTGTGCCAGGCTGATCACCCAATACAGAGTAGCTATACAGCCGGTCCTCTGAAAATTGCTATTCCTGTGTTTGCGGACTGATGGGGCACAAGGAAGCCCCAGCCACACTGTGATGGTTTGGGCATAGGAATAATTATGCTGGTGCTTAGTCATTTCAGGATTTACCTTTTCTGAGGTGTTTTAGTCCCAGCACAGTGCACACTTGGTTTAAGACAAATTTGGATTGGTAGCATGACACACAGCAGCATGAATGCAGGGAAGAATTTGAGCCAATGTATCTGTGTATTTATGTTTAGCTAGCTAGCAAGAAATATATTTTGTTTCACTGTGGGCATGCACCATGTTGAAGTAATCTTTATTAGGATGTAAAAGCAGCAGAGAATCCTGTGGCACCATATAGACTAACAGACGTTTTGGATCATAAGCTTTCGTGGATGAATACCCACTTCATCAGATGAATTTATTAGGATGTATATAGTTGCAAATAGCCAACATCTGTATTTGTAGTTCTAATAAAAACTGGCTCAAAAAAATTCATTGAAATTCTTTTTAATTGAAAATGCCTTTTGAACAACGAGTAATTATCATGGAACTTTTTGTTTGTTTGTTTTCATCATCAGTTTTGGTGTTTCCATTTAAAAAAAAAAATGACAAACTGGACAGAAGACTTCCCCCAATAAATCGTTTGGTTATCGGTTAGTTTTTCAAATTGAAATCTATATGTTCATGGCTAATCCTCCCTCCCCCCGCCCAAAGAATACTGTCTCAGGTAGTGACCCTACAAGCAGATTGGTCCAGTTCCGCCTGTTCAGAACAGCTGTTCATTGAAGCCACAGAGAGACTGGCTTACCTGGTTTGTAAATGCTGTCAGAGACAATGATGAGGTTGGAGTTGATTGGACAGTGGTTGCTGAAAGGAACTAGATCAGAGGAGGAGGCGGAGGTGGGGAGTGGAGCTAACCCTATAGTGAATGCCCTGAAGTAAGAGGTTGGGGCAAAAATTGTTAAAGTAGACAGTGAATATGTGAACTCATCAGCTTGTATTCAGTGTTTTTATACATGTCCATAAGAAATCAATGAACCTTTAGAGTTCAATATTCGAGTACTAGTAATATACCTCCTAAGCTTAATTACGTAGCGTTAGAATTCTGATAGTGCGCCGCCACTCAGCGACAACGCAGGTGTTGCCTCACTCTGGATCTCTCAAACACTCCTGGGCCTCGGCTGATCCCCTGAAGTTCAGTGCCAGTCTCACCGCAAGGAAGAACCCCCCCCTTTCTCTTCTTTACTTCTCCCAGGCTTCCTCCCTGGATGGCCGGGCGATCCCCTATTTCAATTCTGAAATACAATACACGAAGATCATAGCTCTCGCCCTCGATCCCAGAAGACTATACGACAATTCGAAGCTCAGTAACTCTAACACAAAGAGATTTCCCCTCCCTTCGTTCATTAGCCTTACCCAGAGAAAAAAACCAAAACAGCTTAACAGAAAGGTTATTTAAAAAGAAGAGAAAAGACATAAAAGGTTCTGTATCATAGGTGACAATATTACTAGGATTGCCTTAAAAGACAGAATGAACATATAATAAAGTAATACACTTAATCATTCACAAAACAAGTTAAATACAATTGAAATAACATTCCAGCAAACTACACACATGTAAATACAAAAACAATATAAAAACCTATATTGTCTTATACCTGTACTTACAATTGGGAAACAGAAGATTAGAAAGCCTGAAGGTAGAGAGATCCTCTCTCAGAGCCGAGAGAGCATTAGAGACACAGACAAAAGAACACACACCCAAAAATTCCCTCCCTGAGCTTTGAAAAATCCGGTTTCCTGATTGGTCCTCTGTCAGGTGTTTGGTTCCCATTGTTAACCCTTTATAGGTAAAAGAAACATTAACCCTTAGCTATCTGTTTATAACACACCTATCTCTATCTTTTACTTTGTCTTAATTTTCCTATACATTCTATTACCTTTTCCATAGACTTGTACTGAAGAGAAAATGTTTTGCAGGTTATCATGGTCCCTGGGTAGGTTTCCCCTTCTGAGATGCTTTTCCAGTCCTCAGAGTGCACCACTTCCAAGTTGCAGGCCTATGCTTTAACTTCTTTTGGGGTGAGATACTGCAATCCCACCACTCTTCCAACTGGGTCTCTGGGTTACACTGGAAGTCTGTGGAAGAGTTATATGACAAAGAAACAATTCCTATAGAACAAAGTATGATTTATTTGCCCATTGCTGAGAGAAGTAGGTTTAAAATAACTATATGCATCTGTAACTGTCTTACTTG
The DNA here is from genome assembly GCF_003597395.2 of Chelonoidis abingdonii. Lineage (NCBI taxonomy): Eukaryota > Metazoa > Chordata > Testudines > Testudinidae > Chelonoidis > Chelonoidis abingdonii. The sequence continues at coordinate 48,035,737 of NC_133773.1, forward strand.
GCATTACCCTCAAGCACTTAAGTAGACATGGCTTGGTGTGCCCTGTCCTTTCTTGGCACCAAGTTATAGCTAGCTTGCTATAGCCTCTCAGCTCAATTGGTCAGCCTCACTGCATGCTGACTGTGTCCCTCTGTCAGCTTCCAGCTAAGCTGACCATTTCTCCCTACCTTTTACGCCAGGGGAGAGGAGGGTATCTTTTTAACCTCTGAGGGTCTTTTGATCTCAGCCCTAGTTTTGGGAAACTTAAAAAAAATCCAATTCGGATGGTACAAATTGTTGTCCTAACTCCTTTAAAGTGAGTACCTGAGGGGCTGTCTTATCTGTGTAATTGTTTTACCTTTTCCAGGTTCCTTAACTTCTCTTTACAGCCTCCTTTGATTTAACTTGTGCATTCAGTCAGGCAGAAATATAAATCTGAACAGTGACACTAAATGTATTCCTAAAAATAACGCAGACATTTTTCCAGGTTTACGCATGTGAAGAATTGATCTTTATCCTCTTGGAAAACTTAGTCTGCTTTGGACATGCAATATCCATATGCTTTATTCTGTTCTCAGAATTTAATTTACTATATGAACACAATTAAATATACAGTATTTTAGAAGTATATGCTGTCATATTTATTTCCTATAAAAAGAGAGAATTCCTCTGTTCCTGTTGTAACAGTTTGAACAGGGGCTGCTCCTTTTTTATATATTTTGCAATAAGTACCTTTTCTGGTGGTCTTTGAACTACGCCAGCTAATATATAGCTCCTAAATGTGTGTCTCTTCTATGCAAAGGGCAGAAATTAAAATACTTCTCGGCAATATATACACCACTGTCCAAGTATCATATTTTGTGGTACTTGAATTATTCTTAATATAGGAATTGAAGGATGAAAGTGATTTCATGGCTTACTGCTGCCTTTACCACCTCCTGTATTCTGGGCTCAGTCTGGGGCCTGACAAGCTCCTGTCATAAGTAATAGTAGCTTCACAGCTACTCTGTTACACTGTGCTGCCTATCACACAAGGGGCCATTATAGCAAGTGAAAATAGCCAGAGCACAGTAATGTCCTGGCCACATCCAGTGTGCTATATGCACAGGGAACCATGTGCACTAGCTCTGGAATCCCCTTGCATTAGAGGCATTCCCACATGACCAGATCTGCTGGCTTACAGCCCCTTCTCAATGCCAGAGTGCTTGCTGTAAAAAAGACCATGAGACTGTGAGCAATTGGGCCCCATGTTTCTTTATTAAAGAGAAACTTAAACAAGTATAATACCCATCACCAGGATATCTGAATACTACATAAGAAATTTCAGTCTCCTGTTATTTTCTTTCAACATGAATGTTCCATTTTAAGGGTTCTGTTAGCCTTCCACATCACCTTCGTGTTATAAATATGCTCAAATTTTAAAGCCCTCTTATCCATCTTCACAAAATATTCTTTTTCCTTCTTCACTATTTTCTTCCTCCTAAGTAATTGTGTGGTTGACTGTTCAAGAGGAATAGGATGGAGTCTAGAAAAAAAGTAATGCATTCTTTTACAGTTTAATAAAATTGAAGTTTTTAGCACTTTTTCCATCCTTCATACCCTGACATCTAAATACTATAGTCTTAATGGAATTTGCTATCAGCTTGACAGAGTTGTGTATGGTTTAAATTCACTACAAAGTTTTCTAGTTCCTCCTTGTCCATAGCTATTGGAGGCATCTGTCAATATTTATGTAATGGTCAAACGCTTTGGTTAATAGTCAGCTTGTTCATCTCATTTCCCCTTTAATGATACCAGCCTAGTACTGGACCACATTAGACCCCCTACCTGTAAATATAATCTGCTTCCAAACACTTTGGGTCAGATTGTATCTTTCACAGGAAAAACGCTTTGGAAAATGATTGGAGTGGGAGGAATGAAAACTTACAAGGTTCTCTTGTATGTGGTCTTGTTTTGTTTGTTTTTGTTTTTATAGATTTCCCCATTAAGGGAGAAAGATTTTGTTTCTGACCCTCCCAAAGACCAAATAGTAGGTTTAAACCCTATGGATCCAATGAGATCTGTTTCTCTTTTGGAGCTTTATCCACATAGAGAGAGCTTCCAGATCCCTGAATTGCTCCATCATCACTCAGAAGCATGGCTAGGGTAGTCCCTTGCTGCAAGGACTTTATCCTGCTAGCTGCAAGGGGTCCCCCTTAAAAGGTGATTCCACAGCACAGGAGGTTTCTGCTCAGAAGCCAATACTGTAATAGAAGTTGTTAAAGCCTCAAGCTGTATTTGCCTCTGAGCCAATGCCCAGGATGGCTGATGAGGTCAAAGTGCATTTTCCCTGGCCTATGCTTCTCCTATGGTCCTGCCCCCTTCCCATTCACAGGTCCCAGCCCAATGGAGGACTCCATTTGGCCAGACTGGGAAATGGGGGATGATGCCATGGAGATGGCTGATCCTCCTTTTCTACCTCAGGGGAGATATATGCATGGAGGATTCTTGTTGTGCCCATCTAGGGAGCATGATTTAGTTTACAACAATAAATAATATGAAGTGAATACCCTCAGCAATGCTGAATATTCGGGTGCTGGACCAACATCTATTTATCAGGTATTTTCTATTTTTACTGCCTTTAATCATTTACTGTAGTGAATACTGGAATAAAGGCTTGAAACGTTCATGATAACTGAAAGTGTAACCTTTTGTTAACTGTATCCATTCAGTTATTAGAACAAAAATCTATAGTGTCCTGTATAACATCTCCGAGCAGAAACTCTTATAGTCTCAAATGTACAAATCTGTGATTTAAGAAATGGATTGATGTAGAGATTATCCTGAAACAATAGGAGCCCCTAAGGTCTGTGTTGCACTTAGAATTCTAAGATCTTTAAAGATGGCCAGAGCAAACACACATTTTAATTTATTTCTTTGTGAACATATAGTGCTTTATGAGGTATCTTTCGTTTACAAACCTTACCATGCAGCTTTTACTCTGCTGATAATATAACCTAATCTTGATGCACAGAGCTTTCACCTCAACTGTCCAATTCTTCTCCAGTTGAGAAATATAATACTATTGCTAGAAATCTTGCTACCTATTCCCTAAGGGTCAGCGCTTTAGCTGGTGCTAATTGGTGTTGCTTCACTGGTGCCTGTGGAGCTATGTCTGTTTACACAAGAAAGATGAGGCACTGTTGTTTCCACAGAAGTCAAGGGCAGATCTCTCATTTATTTTAATGGTGCAGAAACAAGCCCTACATTTAGCCTTTCTTGTGCTAAACTGAGCTTTATCTCAGTATGTAGTTTCATAAGATAATGAATATGGTGTGTTTTATTTAATGCCACTCATTGGAATTGGAATGCTTACAGTTTATTACTAGCTCACTTTAGTTACAGGTTTTTATCAGAGATGGGGAAGCTCCAAAGGTTTTGAGGTTTGACTATTGAGTATCTGGCATAAGGGTAGTATATTTAGATTCATGGACATTTCCTGTTTGTAATTAACTTCCCATTTCCACACATTTCAAGAATGGCAATTAGATCATATTGGTTCAAAACTGAAGAAAACCGGCTACAGTTGAAGCCGAGTTAGCCAAAGGTCTCAGGTGACCCTAGAAACTTCCAGAAAACTAGGGGTTTTGATAATGGTAGAGCTGACTCAGACAGCTTTAAACTCTGCACTTGGAACCTTAGACTCACTCGGTTTATAGATGGATAGCTGGCTTCCTCACAGCTGCTTGGCTCAGTATGAGATAGTAGCAGCTGCTCTCCAGGATTTCAGTTCATACATCTTTATGTGATGGCCAGACCTAAGCATATAAATCTTTGTGCAGTGAAGTTTTAATGTCCTGAATCAGGCAAAAAGGCCTCAGTATATAATTCTGTATGCACTTAAGCAGTGAAACCAGACTAGTGCATAAAGAGTTATGTGCTGATGTCAAAACTCAGGGGAAATATTAGACCTTTGGACAACCAACTCTTTCAGTTAATCGGGATGTGGGTAATCAAGATTTTCGCTATATTGATGCATGTAAGATGTCCAACAATTTAATCATACCTCACTAGGGACATGCTAAAATTGTGATGTGGTTACATACTCAGGTGAAAACACCTGGCCAAACCCTAGTCTGAAAAATGTATATAGCTCTAGAAAATTAGCCATTCAAAGTATGGTTTAGATTTGAAAATATAAATAAGTGACACCTAATTATATCATAATACAGATTGTATATCAGGGAATCAAAAATAACACAGCTATTCGTTCTTGGATGATGGCTTCTACTATAGCCCAGATCAGTTGTGGCCAAAGTTACTATCCAATAGCTGTTCAGTGTGGTCTTTGTGACAGGAGTCTTTGTTATTTCAGTGCTATACCTGTGCACCGCAATACCTATAAATAGGACCATTATTCAAACTGGCACTTTGTTGGTCAGTTCTACTGTTCTGTTGACAAAATGGAGATTTAGTCTGCAGATGGATTTCAGGATCAGGAATTTTATTAGCTACTGGACTTGCTAGAGGCCAAACAATGAATGGTCATGGAGACTGAAAAAATAATTAATATCTAGCTCTTATATAGATTAAAGTGCTATAAATCTCAAAGCTCATTTTTAAAAAAGGTATTGTTATCCCTCTTTTATAGATAGTGAAACTGCGGGTATGTTTACACTACGGGATTATTCTGATGTTACAGAAACCGTTTTTTAAAACAGATTGTATAAAGTTGAGTGCACGTGGCCACACTAAGGACATTAATTCGATGGTGTGTGTCCATGTACCGAGGCTAACGTCGATGTCTGGAGCATTGCACTGTGGGTACCTATCCCATAGCTATCCCATAGTTCCCACAGTCTCCTCCACCCATTGGGCTGAGATCCCAATGCATGATGGAGCAAAAACAGTGTCGTGGGTGATTCTGGGTAAATGTTGTCACTCAGTCCTTCCTCCGTGAAAGCAACAGCAGACAATCCATTTTGCGCCCTTTTTCCCTGGATTGCCATAGCATGGCAACCATGGAGCCCATTTAGCCTTTTTTCACTGTCACCGTATGTGTACTGGATGCTGCTGACAGACGCGATATTGCAGTGCTAAACAGCAGCATTAATTCACCTTTGCAAGGTGGTAGAGACGATTACCAGCCCTATATCACTGTCTGCAATTGTAAATTGATGATGATGGTTATCAACCCTTTTGTACTGTCTGCTGCTGTCGTGGGTGCTCCTGGCTGGCCTCACTGAGGTCGGCCAGGGGTGCATGGAAAAAATTGGGAATGACTCCCCAGGTCATTCCCTTCTTTGTTTTGTCTAAAAATCGAATCAGTCCTCCGTAGAATATGGAGGCAAGTCTACTAGAGACCAGAGAGCACAGCCGCTCCTGGTAGAGCCCAGGATATCGCGCAGAATGATGAGGCATGCCATTTAGCTGCATATGCCATTCTAGGGGGCCCCTGCACAACCGCTACCCGTTGCTTCCTTCCTCCTTCACACCCTTCTGCGCGCTCCATGCAGTTATACCCATTTGCCGTAGTTGTGATGACAGTAATAAAGAATGCAGGTAAGAAACTCTGACTTTTTAGTGAGAAAATGCAGGGGGAGGCAGCCTCCACTGCTATGATGTCCAGGCAGTACAGAATCTTCTGAGATTCAAAGGGCGGGAAGAGTAGTGTGCTCGCCTCCCAGTTGCTATGATGAAGACGGTTCAATCCTTCTGTACCGTCTTGGTCTGCCGGGAGTTAACAGGGAGTCCCTTCTTCCATTTTGACCCCAGGCACCCCCAGCCGACCTCACCGAGGCCAGCCAGGAGCATCAAGGGATGATGACGACGACGGATATCAGTCAATTTTTGCACCGTTTGTCACCGGGGAGGGGAGGAGATGCTGTGTTAGTGCTGCAGGCCACCCCATCTACCAGCGGCATGCAGCTAGACATAGGGTGACTTTGAAAAAGGCTGGAAATGATTTTTTTTCCCTTTTCTTGGCGAGGGAGGGGAAGGGCTAAATTGAGGAATATACCTGAAACACCCGGAATGTTTTTGATCTTCAGCATTGGGGCTACAGCAGGAATTCAAATGCTTTTCAGGGACTGTGGATAGCTGGTAGCCCCTCAGCCCCCCTCTCCCCTGAGCGCGTCATATTCTGGCTTTCCGTTCGCTTGTCACACCAGCACTGTGCTGGAGTCCCTGCTATGGCCTCTGTCTATCATAGCCTGGAGGTTTTTTTCAAATGCTTTGGCATTTCATCTTCTGTAACAGAGCTCTGATAGAACAGATTTGTCTCCCCATACAGCGATCAGATCCAGTATCTTCCATATGGTTCATGCTGGAGCTCTTTTTGGATTTGGGACTGCATGGCCACCCGTGCTGATCTGCGCTCCACACTGGGCCAACAGGAAATGAAATTCAAAAGTTCACGGGGCTTTTCCTGTCTGCCTGGCCAGTGCATCCGAGTTCAGATCACTTTCCAGAGCGGTCACAATGGTGCACTGTGGGATACCGCCCGGAGGCCAATACCGTCAAATTGTGGCCACACTAACCCTAATCCGACATGGCAACACTGATTTCAGCACTACTCCCCTCATCGGGGAGGAATACAGAAATCGATTTTAAAAGCCCTTTATATCGATATAAAGGGCTTCGTTGTGTGGACGGGTGCAGGGTTAATTCGGTTTAACGCTGCTAAATTTGGTTTAAATGCATAGTGCAGACCAGGCCTAAGGCTACATCTCTCAACCCACCTGAACCTCATGGACACTTACTCAGGGCAGCTTGCCTGGGCTGCTGCTGAAGCTGGCCATGCTGCCATGGCTGTGTGGATATTTTCAGTGTGAGAGCTAGCGTGATTGTTTAGTGAGTTGAGAATCACACTCCTAGCTCCTACTGTGTAGATGTACTCTGAGATGAAGAGAGGTCAAATGACTTGTCCAAAGTTGCCAGCAGGCCAGTAAAAAAGCCAGGTGAAGAATTCAGGAGTGAAATCCTGACTCTCATTATAGTCAATAGCAAAACTCCTATTTGATCTCAGTAAGGCCAGATTTCATCCCAGGTCTTCTGAATCACAGTCCAGTGCCCTATCCACTGGGCCATGCTACTTCCCACACTTCCTCTAACCTGTAGTCTCTAATCTTGTAAAAATTAGGATTGTGGCATATAATCGTGGGAGAGATGGGAGAAACTTGGCTTGCTGGAACTTGTGCTGTGTCTGCTGAGTTAAATAAAGAGTAACTGATTCCAATGATGGTGGACTGATAACAAAGAAGAACATAATATTTCATTTAACCTCAGAACAAGTAAGACTGAAGGCATTCTTGAAACATTTTGTAATAAAACATTAAAATAAAGTTGACTTCCAAATATCCTGCATAGCCTGGAAGGTCATACAAAATATTTAATTGTAAGTTGGTTATCTAGCCACTTCCTACCTTTTCATTCTCGCATACTGATGCTATAAGCTGTGGGGAAGAATAGCCATCAATCAAATAACAGAACAGTGAAAAGAGTCAAAAAAAGAACAGTTTGCCATGTTTTGCCTAACGCATTAGGTTCATGAATATCCTCAAGGGTTTGATCCTGAGCTATTCAAATCAATGGAAACTTTGCCACTAACTTCAGTGAGTGAAGGATCAGACCATAAATGCATGCATGAATCTCCACTTAATTCAAATCCTTATAGCAATTTTTGGTATTTTTAAAACCTAAATAGCATGCCCTAGCTACAGTGAGTAGCAAACATTTTATGTTCTCAGCATTACATTCTATTCCCTGCTTCTCAAATTAAAAGTAGGAAGTTTGTGACATCACTAATGAAAACAGACAGTTATAAATATTGTGCCATTGAATCATTAATATCTTTAGTCTTTTAACAAGATTGTCTGAGCACGAAAACTAAAAGTCAAATTGTCCTTTTTGTGCTAGGCTTGTTTTCCATAAATTGCCAGAAAATAATTTATTCAATCCGTTTTTCTTCTGGTAATTGATTATGCGGATATTATTTATCGTACTGCTACAAGCACATCTTTGCATAAATTAGATGTGCTTTATCATTCTTTGTTACATTGTATTTAAAATGCTCCATTTTCTGCTCATCATTGATGACTTTATTGCATGGTAAACTGGTCTTCATTAAACAGTGTTAAGTATTAGTATTCATTTGTCAGTGAGGGAATTTGAAGAAAAGCCCCACCATGTTTGCCATCTTTATCAAATTCTTTTCCCCAACAAATGTGCTCTCAAATCCCAAGGAAGTCTTACATTTTTTTTTCCATCTATTGTATTTTTATGTAGAGAAACCATGACTTTTCTCCTCCTTATCCCCACCCCTGAGAGAGTTCTTTTAACTAGCATTAAAGTTTACAAGCTATTCCAGTTTTACTAATTAATATAAAAGAACATAGCTTATACAGTATATGGCTGCAGCCTGCTTGCCAATTTGTCTTGAGTCTTGATAACAGCCTTCATCAGGTTATCCTTGTTAAAGAGAAATGAAGTTCTCAGTGTAGCAATTTACTTCTTTGAAGGAAGGTTTGATTGGGTATCTAAAATGTTTAATCTTCTTTTGATAGTCATGAATACAGACCACACAGGATGCATCAGAGTTTGTCTGAGTCTAGGGAGCATTGACGTGAGTGTGAATCATTCTTGGACAGTGGAAAACCTTTTTCTGCTTGTAGGCTTTTACTTCATCGCTAGGAAAGCAGCATTTTGTCATGGCTTTAGTGGTACGTGATTACAGTAACTCATCTGTATTTGGAAAATCTCAGGTTTGAAAATCACATCTGTGATTGCATGGGAATAAATGTTTCATTCAAAGGTGGAATTTGGTTTAGTGTAAACCAAGGGCTTGACCCTGCAAACATTTCCTGAGGTACTTCACATCTTTAACCCCTATTGGAGACAATGGGAGTTGAAGATGATCAGTTGTCACAGGAACAGACCAGTAACAGCCAAATCTTGCTCTTTCCTCAATGTTAATGGAGGACCCCAGTGTGAAGGATCATCTGCTACACTAACCCACTGCAATTATTTCCTGTGGAGGGTTGCTGTAGTCCTAAGGATTCAGATTGGGTATGGGCTGGTTTGGGGAGGGGATGTTTTCTCCCTCGATTCCCTCACCCTAAGTCTGACCATTCAAGCTTTCTGTGTGTGCTGAGTACATCTTCACTAGAGAAGATTGTACCCCTACTGCAGTAACAGCCAGAAACACAAAAGCTGCACCGCCAGTAACGTGCTAATGTAGACAGGACTCAGGTATTTTCCATGGCACGGTGGCAAAAAACACTAGAGACTTATCTATACTAGTATTTATACCACTGCTACCGCTGGTATAACTGCACTCTTGTTAGAAGTTGCTATGATGTGGTTATTCATTTTTTTTCTAGAGTAGTTGGAGCCTAAAGCCTAGATTTTTAAAGGTATTTAGTCATAATTTTACTCAGTTTTGCAAGGCCTAAGTGACTTGGATGGCTTAGAGCTTCTTTATATAAATATTTTAGTGCACATTTGAGCTATCCCTCTAGATAAAAACACACTAGAAAACTTGTATTGTATGGCAGCAGCATCACACAGACAGTATACAGGAAGCTCGGAGTAACTCTACCTCTCACTGGCCTGCTGCACACTAAGGCCAGGTCTACACTGCGACTTTAAATCGGTTTAATGGCCGATATACCGATTTAACGCTGTATCCGTTCACACGACGTCGTCATTAATATCGAGTTAAACGGCTCCTTAAATCGATTTCGGAACTCCTCCCAAACGAGAGGAGTAGCGCTAAATTCGATAGTGATAACTCGGATTAGGGTTCATGTGGACGGAAATCGACGTTATTGGCCTCCGGGCGGCATCCCAGAGTGCAGCACTGACCGCTCTGGACAGCAATCTGAACTCGGATGCAGCGGGCAGGTAAACAGGAAAAGCCCCGCGAACTTTTGAATTACATTTCCTGCTTGTCCAGCGTGGAGCTCTGATCAGCACGGCTGGCGATGCAGTCTGAAATCGAAAAAGAGCTCCAGCATAGACCGTACGGGAGATACTAGGTCTGATCGCTGTATGGGGAGACAAATCTGTTGTATCCAGCTCCGTTACAGAACACGAAATGCCAAAGCGTTTGAATAAAAAACTGCAGGATACACAGCGCTGCGTGACAAGCGTAACGGGAAGCCAGAGACTCAAATGGACGCTCATGAAGGGAGGGAGGGGGTACTGAGGACTCCAGCTATCCCACAGTCCACAGCAGTCTCTGAAAATTATTTGCATTCTTGGCTGAGCTCCCAATGTCTGTAGGTTCAAACACAGTGTCTGGCGTGGGTCAGGGAACAGCTCCTCAGTTTATTTCCCCCCACCCCCACGTGAAAAAAAAAAGGGAAAGATTGCTGTGCTATGGCGTTTGCTCAATGCACTCCGCGAAAAAGGCGCCAAAGGGTTGTCTGCTGCCTTCACAAAGGGAGGGGTGAGGCTGTACCCAGCACCACCCGGGGCAGTGTTTTCTGCCCCATCAGGCACTGTGCTCTCAACACGGAAGTGGGAACTATGGGATAGCTGAGGAACAGCTACCCACAGTGCACCGCTCCTGAAATCGATGGTAGCTTTGGACCATGGACGCAAACAATCGATTTCGGGATCCCACTGTGGACGCGCTAAACCGATTTTATTAGATCTGTTTTGTAATATCGGTTTAAGCTAATTCGAAATAATCGTGCAGTGTAGACGTACCCTAACTGCCTGGGTGGACCCTGCTTCTGTAGAAAGTCTCATTTCAAAAGTGACTTTGGCAGTTCAGGCTAGATCCATAAAGGGGACTTAGACTTATCATTGCAATGTCTAACTTTGGCTCCTGGTAGAACCCACAGCCATGAGTTAGATGCTCATATAATGGGGAGAGTTAGACACCTAAGAACTGGATTAATAAAAGCTAGGATTCTGAGTGAGGAGCTGCCTAAGCTAGTCAATTGGGAAATGCTGAGGAGAGGAGTGGGTTCTCAACTTCGCCTCTCAAAGGGATGTAGTACATGGGGAGAGTAAGAACCCCAGGTAACTGTAGGCGCCTAACAGGAGTGAACAATGTGCAAGAATTGGGGAGCTAAATATTTGTTCAATAGTAGTAGCCCGAAATTCTATAGTATACAGTCTTGTTCAGAGCCAGTACTTTAGAATGATATGTTGTATTCTTACAGGGAAGTATATGTGGAAATGATCCTATTCTGTTTTGGGGTGTTATTCTCCTACTGCTTTTTATTTTCTTTCACCATGAGCCTTTCACTCATGTTGGCAGTTTTCTTCACATACAAATGGCATTTAGTCCTAATCCTTGCTTCTGTGTCTATCAGGTTGCTACAAATTCAAGATCTTTCAGGTCTTCTTTGTACATCATAAAGAAGTAAAAAAGGGCACAAATCCAATAAAGTATGTTGCAGGTCACTTTTAAACAACTGTAAGACTTATTGGATGGATGCAGAGTGCATACTTAATTTTTTCTCCTTGATTTCACACAAATGAAGTGTTTATGCATGTGCATTTCTTATGTTAAGGACACAATCCTTGTCTGGCATGTTTTAATGGCCCCTGTAGCAGGGCTCCGACAAGGAGTTTTAGCAGACTTGGTACCTACTATCAAGTAGTGACTGTCCCATATAAAATCCAGCCTTCTGACATGAATACCAAGCTTTTGTGAGTTAAAATTCACTTTTGACTAGCACTCAGGCAAGTAACAATTGCTTGCTTGACTGTTTACAGAGAGCAAGTGAGTACAAAAGGAGCCCAAGAATGACTGAGATTGATTCAGTTTTAAATTTCGGCAAGTATTCATATTATCCAGATCAGCAAGTAACCTTTTATGTGCTGGAGTTCCTTTATCTTTATCTCATTATTCTTATGAAATAACTGTGCCTGTGGATTTACATAGATAGGAAAAACACAGTACCATGCTGTAGGAGCTCACAATCTAAGATGAGTACAAGGCAGGACACTTTACAAAGGATGTTCAGCAAGGGATGAGGAGAGAGGGAGGAATTAAAAAAAATGGAAAAAAACCCATAACTGAGGATTCATACATAAAGTTAGAATCTTGTTTATCCAAATATAGAATATTAGGGTTGGAAGGGACCTCAGGAGATCATCTAGTCCAACTCCCTGTTCAAAACAGGGCTAATCCTCAGATTTTTACTTTATTCCCCAAATGGCCTCCTCAAGGATTGAACTCACAACTTTGGGTTTAGCAGGCCAAAGCTCAAACCACTAAGCTATCCCTCTCCCTTTTATATGAGATATACCTATCTCCTAGAGCTGGAAGGTTATTGAGTCCACTCCCCTGCCTTCGCTACCAGGACCAAGTACTGATTTTTACCCTAGATCCCTAAGTGACCCCCTCAAGGGCTGAACTCACAACCCTGGGTTTAGCAGGCCAATGCTCAAACCCATATGTGTGTCAGTGGTGAAAAAGGCAGAGATTCAGGAAGTTAGAATTTTTAAACTCTCTTGGGTGGCACTGCTCACTCAGCACAATAGGGAAACTCCTCTGGTCCTGGAGGATGCTCCAGATTTGTGGAGGCACATTCTGTGTGGTGGGGGAAAATACTTCCCAGACAGAATAATTGGGAAGAAACTCTTCTGAGAGACCTGTTCCACCATACCTCTTTTGCAGGTTTCCCCATGGGAGGGGCTAGTCTGGCCCAGTGTTTTGAAACTTCTTGGGAATGATGGGTGATATCAATGCTACAGAAGTCCGTATTATTGGTCAGGAGGCAGGTGTGAGCTAGATACAGCTTTCACAAATCAAATTTCCCTAAAGCTTTATCTAGCTCTGTAGCAGCTGAACAAATATCAGAGAGATCAAATGTGTATTACTATAAATGGTGGTCTAATTTCTTCCAACAAGCTCTTTTCACTGAGAATTTACCCGTTCAGTATAGAGCAGGTTTATGATGATATATTATGTGTTTATTGTAAATAAAAACACCATAACTTTCAAGATATGTAAACTGCAGTGGGGTGTTCTGTGGTGCTCTGTTGCCAAGCCATCATGTAAAAACCTGCTAACATTCTCCTTATCATCAGCACGTTAACTGTAGCTGTAAGAGGTAAAAATCCACCAAACAAGACAGCCTTCTCTTAATAAATAAATAAATAAAACAAAAACAAAAACAAACAAAACTTCCTCCAAAAATGGAAATCTAGGGAGCAATTAATTGCAACAGAGAAATTAAACAGGAGGAAAAGATTAGAAGAGCAAGAAAAAAATAAACTTTGTTTGAATAAATAATTATATCATATTAGCTGGCCAAGAAGCAAACTGCAAAAAATACCCCACATCACAAACATTTTAAACAAAACGTTCAGGGCCCAACCCTGACCCCATTGAGAACACTGATGAAACTAACTGACTGAATGGGAACCAAATAGGGTCCTTCACTTCACTTTAAGATCTGCAAAGTGTTTGTTTCCCCTTTCTCCTTCTGTCTTTAATTATTGGGGTAATTCCCAAGTCAGGCTGAGCATTGCTTAGTGCAGCATTCATAAGAACTGCTGTACCGGGTCAGACCAAAGGTCCATCTAGCGCAGTATCTGTCTACCGACAGTGGCCAATGCCAGGTGCTCCAGAGGGAGTGAAGCTAACACGCAATGATCAAGTGATCACTTTCCTGCCATCCATCTCCATCCTCTGACAAACAGAGGCTAGGGACACCATTCTTTACCCATCCTGGCTAATAGCCATTTATGGACTTCACCACCATGAATTTATCCAGTT